>NC_051851.1:164502514-164804050 GCF_905115235.1 Hermetia illucens
AAAAATCATTAGGCGTCACATAACCATGTGTACATCATTTTTCTTTTGCCCGTAGAACATATGCACATATGTACATATGTGTGCCTACAACCTGGTCGTCATACTTCAGCATTTTTTTCCAACTTTCCGAATGACCTTACATTGCGTTTTTGCTCTGTTTTCTGTAATTTTTCTTATTTCATTCGAAACACTCGTTTCGAATCAATTTATAATTACGCCAGGAATGTCATGTCTACGTGCACGATTAGCTTAGCGAGGCTATTCCAAACTGTATGCAATGACGTCAGTAAGATGGGCATGTGCAACTTCAGTACATGCAAGTGCAACCCCAAATCGAGTACCGACGAGCAGGTGAGAATGTAGTTCAGCGCGCCGTACATAGACCTGTATGAATACTTTTTTTATCCCAGGTATTAATGAAATTCCTATTGTCAAGTATATGAGACCATATTAAGCCCATAAACTCTGGTATGACTTTCAACTGAGTCGGCCGTAATGAAACTTGATCTTTGTATAAATATCGGAAAATGTCGGTGATTAAGAGATCCAACCAGAAGAATGCGAGAGATAGCTGGAAACGTGATTCTGGTAAGCGGAGAAAACGTAAATGATAGCTCGTGATAGCTGTGGAGAAAATTTAATCTGGAAATTGGCTAGAACCTGTTCGAGTTCTGGAAGATTTAAAGCCTTTTGTGTAATTGCTTACAACGCGCTTCCGGTGTAATAAAACCACGCTTCTGACGTATGAACATGTGTCTGGGATCAACAGTCTTGGAACCTACATGAATATTTCCAGACGTTCTGCCTTGGCTTCGTGTACTTGGACAAACTAGACACATCAAAGATTTGACGACAATTTTCCATTTCACACGCAAATAGTATATTCTCGCATGGCTTGCTAGATTTCCCACTATCATTACCTGATATCCGCAAACTTGAAATTGAAGTCAACCATAAATCTCCCGTCATTATTCAGAAAATCGCAAGAACTTGTTTAGAGTTCATTCCGTCAACTAATGGATAACGACAATCGTTTTTAAGGTAGAAATTCGATATTATCTGCAAGTTGGGCGTACCAAGTCGTTCAAGATACCGATAAAGTGTAATTTCACCATAATTTCGTGTCAAACGGGCAATATTTCTATCTTGGAAAAAAGGCAGTTTGGAAGGGGTGAGATTTCCTTTCTTTAGGGGCTGTTGTCGGTGATATCACCAAATGCTTTTAGTCAATGTTTGGCTATACATATTTTGTGTTTCTAGTAAAACGATACTCGGAATGGATTTTGAGAAATGGTTTGTTTTGAAAGTTTTTTTTTTCTTTGCTTTTTGCAATCTCCTAAATTTGCGACAAATTGCTTTTCCAATACTTCCAGTGTTTTGCATGTTTTATTTGTTGATTTGTACCTTTAAAGCGAATGAATATTTAGCGTGTTTTGCTTTAAAACCGTGTAGTCGAGTTTATACCATAAGTCACTGACAAATGTTGTTTCTGCAATTTTTGTCAAACTTAAAAAGTATCTTCTTTTTCTTCAGCCTTTGTCAATTACATAATAAAGGACCAAATTGTATTGATTGATTCCCAATACTCAGAAGGGAAAATGCATTTAGTTAGCATTAAGTACACCTCGGCATCTAAGAAGGTTTGCCAAATGTGTTTAACCTCATCATCCAAGGGGGTGGGGAGGGGGGAGGGGAGGGTTGGCTTCAGGTTTGTTTTCAGCCTGATGAAAATTTGTGTCTTTAGAGTGTCTTAAAGAGGGATTTTTCATGGTATCATGGTAAAACTTGACATTTTACCTATAAACCCAGTAGAAATTTGTGGTGGTCACGTTTTCCCTCAAGAAGTTATGGCGCCACAAAATGGGATTATTTTGATATCATAACGGTAGTGTTTAATTTTGAATTCCACTCCAGAGGGGTTCCCGAGAGTAAAATGTGAGAAGCCGGGAGTTTCCTCTATCCAACTCGCTTAGGTAATTGCGTCGGCTACCCTTTTTAAAAGGTTATAATCTACATAAGCCGGCAGGAACGATGTGAAGGGAGAGGAGGCAGCCTCGTTCGTTAATGTCTTACCAATATGGTTATTAATGGTGTAAAACTAACCCCTTTTTGAGACGCCATAGTTTTTTAGGGGGAATTCACCACTGCAAGTTCCCAACCAGGCTGGAAATACCCTCCTTATCTACTTCTCCCGTCACTGCATTGTCAAATCGAACTTTACCATGAGGATGTTAAAAAACCCCAATTGCAGCGCCATAGCTAAGAAGGACTCATTTCTTTAGTAAATATATCCTTCAGAATATCATCTTTCAAATTCAAGAAAATTCAATCCATATATACGTATAATTCATTGCAAGCTCAAAGCTGGTAGTTATAATGAAACTTAAGAGATTTAGATAGAGGGAAGAGCTATCGCAAAACCTAAAAGAAGTTGGTGTGAAAGTCCGTCGGTTAACACGTTCTTGTACGCCCCTGTGCTAGCCAGGCTCCGGAATATGGGGAGAGGGTCCTTTGAGTGCTTTGAGCGTATTGCTGCCTGGGTCCGCACCGGATCTGAAAATCACCAAACAAACAAGGGAATTGGCGCCGACCTAACGAGTTAAAACAAAACGCGAGCTGAACTTGCGTGGAGCCGTAAACTTCCGGACCCGGGTGCTGCGATCGAGAGGTGAAAGATTCATGACGGATCACTGCCTCAGTTTTTCTATGATTCGCGTTCTCTGAGGTTCCCTCCCTTCCTCGACATCCTCAGGTCATTATTTGAAAGGATGTCCCTAGTGTGGAAGTTTCCCGGGATCAAGGAGGAGGAAAAGGATAACAATATATAATCACGCTTCAACCATTCTAATATGAATCACCCAGTAAATTCACTTTAGTAGAAAAACCAATTAAGCTCATATTATCCTTTTTTCCAATCTTCAAATGCAAATTGTGCCAAACTTCTGCAATCGATGATCATGATCGTCTCCCAGATAGAAAGAATTGCTCAAAACTTTACTGTCAAACACTTCATTTTTTTCCAGTTTTTCCAGAAGTCTTTATCTGTGATGTACGCTGAACTTGGAGCTCTCCAGAATGATCACCCGAATCCGCTATCTTAGTGATGAAGTTGACGCTGCATATCTATTAGTACCTAAGTGAAGCTCCACCGAAGTGTTCCGTCCACAAACTCTTGCCTGCCTCTATGGTAGAGTGGCGGGGGGAGCAACTTGCGTATCGGATGTGTGTCCTCCTTCCGTTTTTAAAGACGTTGCCGGCGCACCTATTCGCCTTCAAAAATATTGCAACATCACTACCGAGCGTAGTCTCTCTGAGAGCGTTAAGCATGATGTTCAGCACTACACCAACACTACTGGCTCCCCATTTTTCTCTAAGCCATTAGCACCGCAGAACACGCTGTTGCGCGAAAAGAGTGCGAAGAGCTTCTTATGCAGGGTATTTAAAGACCTTCAGACAGTTATTGGTCTTCGCCACTTCACATGGTCCCTAAACCCAATAGACCGTGTGGCGACTACAGAAGTCTGAATGCTCAGACTATCCCAGACCGATACCCCGTCCCACTCATCCACGATTTTTTGCACTCTATCGCCAACTGCCATATTTTCTCGACTTTGGACATAGTCAAAGAATACCATCAGATCCCTGTCGTTCTCGAAGATACTTCAAAAATCGCAATATGCACATCTTTCGGACTCTTCAAACTCACTAGGATGACTTTTGGATTTTGCAATGCGCCGCAAACCTTCCAGAGATTCATGCACTGTGCTGCGAACCCTCAACTTCTGTTTCGTATATTTGTATTATGTCCTGGTCGCTTATTGCTCTGTACCTCGGGTACATTTTTCAACGCCTCCTTCAAGCCGGTCTAGTACTTAACGTTCAAAAATGCAAATTCCTGCAAACGCAGGTAAGATTCATCGGTCACCCGATCACTCCTGAAGGCATCCAACCGGACTTAGACAAAGTGCAAGCGATTTCGAGATTCCCGCATCCGAAAACTGTTACGGATCTGAGGCGGTTCTTGGGCATGTTAAACTTCTACCGTTGTTTCTTGCCCAAGGTCATCTATCGACCATTAACGTCTTCTTGTCTGGGCCGAAAACCAAAGACTCCCGTCTGATTGTGTGGCTCCCAGAGACTGTCCAGGGATTTGAGATCACCAAGCAACAGCTGGTAGATACTAAATTTCTGGTATTCCCTCAACAAGATGGAGATATGTGTTCGTCGATGCCTCAAACATTGCCGTAGGTACTGCTCTTCACAAAAAAGTGAATCAAATCTGGCAGTCGTTGAACTTCTTCTCCAAACAGCTCAACCCCGCTCAACGGAACTCCAGTTCCTTCAATCGTGAATTACTCGCCGCGTACCACGCAATTAAACACAGTATTCCCTTCAAGGCAGGCCGTTCACATTGTTCACGGACTATGAGCCTCTTACTTTTGCTTTGAAATAAAAGCCCGACAAAGCGTCCCGTAACGACTGGAGGAAGGGAGTAATATGCTCAGTGTAGAAAAAGGGTGATCATCTGTTTTGCGATAACTACAGGGAGACGTCTTACAAGATGCTGACAAATATAATTGAATGACTACTAAGAGAGTATACGGACAACATCATCGGGGGGCACATTAGGAGGGTTTTAAATCCAAATGATCGACAACGAACCAGATATTCGCTGTTAAGCTAGTGCTTGAATCGTGCTGGGAATACGACATCGATGTCGACCAACTGTTCATTGACTTCTGTCCGGCGTACCATAGTGTAAATCGTAATGTTCTATGCAAAATTATGATCGAGCTAAAAATCCCACCGAAGCTATTCCGGCTAGTGAACCACAATTATTAAAAACGAGGAGCAGGTAAAAATCCAAAATGAACTCACAAAAAGCTTTCCATAGTGTCAGGACTTAAGCAAGGGGATAGTCCACCCCCACTCACATTAACTTGGTACTCGAATACGTCGTCAGTAAGACGTGGATATTCTTGTCCGATCGATGCATCGTTAGTAGGCAGTGGTCAGGCAGTTCAAATCAGCAGCGAATGAAGTGGAATTCAGGATCAATGAATCCAAAACAAAATGATCCAAACTCGAAAGGCGACGCTAGTATGCAGAACATTGCAATGGGCGGATATAATTTCGAACAGGTCGAGCAATTCGTCTACCTAGGGCCCTACTCTCGAAGGACGAACACGAAATCCAAAGGCGGATTACTATTGCTCATAAAGTATTTTGTGCAGTCCTCCCCATATTGAGATCGAGAAAAGTACACAGGCGTATTAAACTACTCATCTACAAGATATAAATTCGTCCCGTGTCGGTGTGTGGATGCGAGACGTGGACCTTGATCGATTGATATTTTCAAGAGAAAAATCCGCCGATAGAGATTTTCGGAGGATACATTGTGAATTCTATAGACTACTTGACGAGCCATCAACGTCGACCCTAGTCAAAATTCAAAAGTTGCAATGGGCTGGCCACATCGAACGAATACACGAGGGAAGGATTCTGAAACGAGTGATGAAAGGCAGAGTCGATGGTAACCGACCAAAAGGGAAGCTAAGGAAACATTGGGAGGACTCAGTGGACGCAAGTTGCAAATCAATTCTAAGATTTTCGAACTGGAGGATCGAGGTCGTGATAATTGGAGGCGATGCATTTGGCAGGCCAAAGCTCAAGCTATCGAGAATATTCACCTTGTGTTATGTTTTAGGACTAACAGAGTTGCTCGGAACTTTACTTAAATCATTTCAAACGCTGACAGTCCCGTTTTCTACGTCGAATTTGAGAAAAGGGACCAAATCGGCGGTCATTGCGCAAATACTCTGAGATAAACAGAGTTAAGTATTCAAGGGAGAGCGGAAGGTCTTGAAATTCCTTTTAGACAACGAAATTTCCTTTTTCTGTACCACAAATTTTTAACAGATCAAATGCTTCAAAGTAAGCAGAATTCCGCAAAACCTCACGTGGGCAAGAAAAAGTTCGAAAAATTGCTTTCCTTCCGCTTTTCTTGATGGAAAACTTTAAACGACGATATCTTTGTTATTTGGAGAAACCAAGCCAAAAGGAGCGCAATTTATGCTGCACAGTACTTCAAAATTAGCCAAGGACACTGTCTGATTTTCCGCCAGTAGGATTTGAACGTCAATACATATCTCCTTAATTTGGTCCAACTCCCCAACAGGAGTTGAATATAGCGTGCAACAAGCGCGAAGCAAAATGTGCATTGTCAAATGAGCGAAAAACAGTGTTCGTGCCAATATATACAATACAACGACTATCTCAGTTAAAGTTGTTTCTTGACAATCGAAGAGTGATAAAGCTTGCCAGTGATCCTAAATTGCAAGGAAGTTGTGTCAAATGTTCATCAGCAGAAGTGTCAGGCAGTTTTCGACTCCTCGATAACTTCCAATAACGACTCTCGGCCAATCTTGCATTAACATCCTCTAAACTCTCATCTTGTGTTGGGACATCGTCTAGTGTTAATTGATGCCAATGACATTTTTCACGATTCAGAAGATGCAATGCACGTCCAAACTTACCCTTGAAATCGATTTCGAAGGGCAATAGCAGGATGGGGAGAAATTCCATCTATTCCATTCGATCATGAAAAGTGATATCAATTGACCCTGCCTACTATCAAGTGGCTAGTTTCGTTAGCTGTCTTAATGATAATGGTGTTCTCCGCGACCCCGAAGCCAAATGACCAATAACGTCTCTACTATCATTGAAACCTGGAATGTTTTTTCCGAATACTATTACATCCGCATTTGGGTAGATATGGCAGGTTAGTGAGAATCCCCGAGTAATGAAGTTGACCCGAAAAATTCCACAATTTTTTCCTGTCAATTCATATCTCATTTATTTGGTCGAACTCGGACAAAAACAGTTGAATATAGTGTGCAACAAGCGCGGAGACGAAAGTGCCGCGAACAACAGTTTTCGTGTCAATAAATAAGAGGATCATCTCAATCAAAGCTGTTCCCTGACAACCAAAGGGTCCTTTTCGCAAGGAAATCGGGCCAAATGTTAATCAACAAAGCTGTCAAAAGGCTGGAACTCCGTCGAGCGGAGAAGCGACTTCACAGACGGAAAAAGGAAGTACAGGTAACCACCTTACCAGGCGCGGAGGTTTTATCAACAAGTCAGCAGGAGGATCACTCTCAATATCATTCAACATCAACAACGGTCTGAGACAAGGGGTACCCTATCATGCGTCCTCTTCAATCTGGCCCTGGAGATAGTAATTCGCAATGCAAACACAAATGCGAAAGGCACAATCCTCTTCAAGTCCACCCAACTACTAGCCTAAGCTCGCGATATTGACATTATGGGAAGAACAAACCGGGATTTACAGTCTACCTTCATCCAGATTGAGCAGGCGGCGCGGGATTTTGGGCTTCACATTAATAAAGGCAAGACGAAGTACATAGTGACAGCGTCAGCGCCAAAAACCGAAGAATGAGCAACATCGAATCGCAGTGGTACAACGAAAACAATAAAGATAGGAGACTGCAACTTTGAGACCGTTGAAAATTTCTCCTATCTAGGGTGGAAAATCACAACCGATAACAGCTACGACGATGAAATCCGCGCACGATTGTTGGCAGCCAACAGAGCCTATTTCAGCTTACAAAGACTGTTCCGCTCGAAACGTCTCACTACAGGGTCAAAGCTCTCACTGTACAAGACTATGATCCTACCAGTCCTCATGTATTCCTCGGAAACTTGCCTTGCCCCCTACATGAAGATGGACGATTCCGTAGCTTATACAATGACGAAATCTATGAGCGATACCATGGCCGTCCGGTTGTGGATAAAATCCATCTCAATAGGTTACGGTGGGCGGGTCCCTTAATCCGTATGGATGAGGATGATCCCACCCGGAAAGTCTATAAGGGTAATATCTATGGTAGAAAATGAAGACGAGGCAGACCCTGCCTAACATGGAGGGATGGCGTAGGCCAGGACGCCAGGCAGCTTTTAGGGATATCGAATTGGTGGACCTCGGCGCAAAACCGGGATGTCTCGAGTTCTTTATTAAGGCAGGCCTAGACCGGATACCGGTTGTTGTGCCGTTGATGATGATGATGATGAAAGTGAAGTCCGCAAGGTTTGCATCTTGTCACCAATATTATTTCTTCTTGCTATCGGTCTCATTTTTCATGTTACCCTGCCCAGGGGTCTTGGGATAATTTAATGGACCACGACATGTTTCCTCAAAAACCTCGTCTCACTGATGTCTGCCCTTTTAACGAGTCATGCACTGTGACCGAATGGCTCTGGATGTAGAAAGAGTCAAGTAGAGGTGGTGTGAAGATAAACCCCAGCAAATCTAAGGTTCTAAATCTGACGGATGGTCACCGTATCCCCATTTGTATTAGCGGGCAGAGCATCGAAGGCGTCAATCAATTTGTATATCTAGAAAGCGTGGTTTCTGCCGAAGGTGGCAACGAACAGGATATCCCCGGAGGCGTTAACTGCGCTAGCCCCATTTTCAGTGCTTGGTCTAAATTATGGAAATGCAGTTATTTCAACACCAAGATCAAGTTGGGACTGTTCTGTATTAATGTTCTTTCTACGTTGCGTTATGGGGTGGCACATGAGAAGTAACCTCCATTGTGCGTCCCTATCATCTGAGTACGCTGCCTTGATGACAAACCAAACGAAAAATTTGGTCAGAATACAGGCCGAGCATAGGCGATATGATCGGAAGGCGAAAGTGGCAGTGGAGTGGTCATACATTAAAGAGGAACGACAATTATATTACTGGCTACGTCATGTTATGTGCGGCGACACTCAGAGGTTAACGATTGTGTTTTAATTGTGACTTGTTTGCCTGTTTCTTGCTTATCCATCAAAAGAATATGTAAGCTTCGAAGAACTCCAGGAACAATTGATATTAATGGTCGCTTTGTCAGCTTTTCTCCGTTGTTTATTTGGTCAAAAATATTTAACTCGAATCAACCTTGACACGTATACTTTCAGTCATTCCTCAATAATCTTTGTCAGCACTTTGTTATCTGCAGTTTTCAGCCGGGCATCTTTTTGCTTTTAGCAGATAATTTCGTAGTTTATCTTCCGCTCATATATATCTGCCGTATTTGGTAGACTTCTGACACAGCGAAAAAAGCCGGTAGAAACCTCAAAGTCTGCGGAATTTCCAAAAACCCAAAAACCTTGTCTAATACTCCTAAATTTCCATTGTTTTCACCGGAGGATCGGCGGTTGGTTAAGCTCGAGCAAAAGAAATTGAACATTCTGTGCAGCAAGCGTCTATGACTGTCATCTCGTTTCTAGCTAAGCGAAGAGGGATGAAGCTTGTCTGTGATCCTAGACTGGAATCAAGTCTAGCCAAATGTTCGTCGTCGAACCTGTCGAGAGCTGCGTTCCCACCATAAAGAACCAGCAGATATTCTTCCAGCAGGTTTCCCCGAATTCGATTAGACGGTCTGGTATTGAGGATGGCCAAGTTCCTGAGAGGTACATTTCTTGGACAGGTGTCCAAATCGAAGGCAGCTGGCGCAGCTGAACACTTTAAACCTCTGTTTCGCAACGATAGATGCGATGCAATTCCTAACAGAAGGAGTACGACGAGTAGTCTCTGTCGCGAGAAACTATAGGACTTACCAGCTTGGGCTTTTTCGTGTTGCTGCCGATGACAATCCTTTGTCGGGCTGTAAGGTCTTGACAATTTGATCGTACACAAAACGAGGTTATGTGCCTGCTATTCAATTAAATTTCAATGAGTCCTAGTGGAAGGGAAAGAGCCATTCTCAAAATGAGTTGGATCGATTTTGACAACTTCGCTACCATAGTTGGGCCGATCAACAGGTCAGTCGACGGAAAAGGGGAAAGAAATGCAAACAGTGCTTTTGACGATTTGAAGTGACGTGGATATCAGCCAATTGCTCCGGGATATCCTGGCGATTATTCAATGCCTTCCAAATCTCCTCGTAGTCATAAAGAGTCGGTCATCGGAGGACATGGCTTCAGCATTGATTACTTATTTATTTATTTAATTTACGGACAACAAACAGAGAAAATTCCAATTAATTATTGTCCTCAGGAGGAGGAGAAAGCAAAAAACTTATTCTACGTTTATTATTATTATTTTGTTAAGGGAAAGTCGCACCGCGTCCTTGAAGAACTATTGTGCCCCTTTTACTGGTTATAGTGTACCTGTTGATCATAGTATCTCAAGCAGGCCAGTAACCGTTAGGAACTTTAGTATGTTCCCCACTTCCAGAAGTTTCAGCTTTGCATCTGGTATTAAGTGTTCTCCCAGATGTATCGACCTGCTTTGCACAAGTGCTGGACACTGTCCCAGGACGTGCATAGAGGTTTCGTCCTCCTCCTCACAGAACCTGCAGGCAGTGTCCGTAGATATCCCTAGCTTCCCTAGGTGGTAGTTCAGCCGACAATGACCAGTGAGAATTCCCACTATGATTCGGAGGTTCTTTTTGGTGAGGTTTAAGCAATCCTTTGTGCGCATGGGTTCGTATCCCCCAATAAGCACCCTGGACTGCTCCATCCCTGGTAGGCCCGCCCAATATAGTTCCCTCAACCGTTTTTCTTCGTTTCTTAGATTCATAGCCATGAAACCGTTTCCGATTCCACAGAAGGGTTCTGGCCCGTATAAAGGCATCCCTGCTCCCTTCTTGGCTAGTTCATCCGCTGCCTCATTGCCTTCCAGCCCAGCATGGCCTGGAACCCAAAGTATCCAGACCTTGTTGGACGAGCCGAGTGTATTCAGTCTCTCCAGGCATTCCCATACCAGTTTAGAGTTCACCTGGTTGGACCTAAGTGCCTTGATCGCTGCTTGGCTATCGGTGAGAATAGCTATGTTCTGCCCCCTGTAGTTCCTTTGCAGATTAAAGGAGGCACATTTGTCTATGGCGTAAATTTCCGCCTGGAATATGCTAGTGTACCTGCCCATTGGCTCAAAGTACATTTTCCTTGGACCAATGACACCGGCACCCGCTCCCTCTGCTGTGAGGGATCCGTCAGTGTACCAAGTAATCAGTTGCTGGTTTAAGCCGTATGTCACAGCCACGCTTTCCCAGTTTGTCTTGTTACTCCAACGTGTTTCAAACTTCTTATCGAAGTGAAACCTCGTTGTCATGTTGTCCCTCGGTATCAGTAATTCGGGATACCGCCTAGAAAGGATATCAATCTTCCTTCGATTTAGGCAGCTCCCCGCCTCACTCATGCTACCGGCCATCCTGAATATTGATCTCCTTGCCTGCATCTGTATGTGCAGATGGAGAGGGGTTAATCCCAGAAGGACCTCCAGGGATGCCGTTGGGCATGTCCTCATTGCCCCACTGATACACACGCAAGCCAGCCTTTGGAGCTTATGTAATTCCCTGGCTTGTGTGCTGAGTTGGGTTCTTTCTGCCCAGATTACCGCTCCATAGGTAATCATTGGTCTTACTATTGCAGTATATATCCAAAGTAGTATCTTCGGGCTACAACCCCATTTTTTTCCTGCTATGGATCTGCAAGTCATCAGAGCCCTCGTGGCTTTCCGACAAGTGTTTCCGACATGTGTCTTCCAGAGTAATTTTTGGTCTAGCGTGATTCCCAAGTATTTGACCTCTGTTTCTCGTTTCACCTCCATATCATGTAATGTTATGGCTTTCAGGTGATCCAGCTTACGCCTCCTAGTGAATGGTACTATGGTGGTTTTGGTTGGGTTGATCCGCAGTCCCACCTTCCTGCACCAGGCACTAGTAACCCTTAATCCAGTTTGGATTCTATCACATAGGGTATCTTCATATTTGCCCCTACAGATTAGAACAATGTCGTCCGCGTAGCCCTGGACTTGTATTCCAGTATTAGTTAACACGTCCAGGAGTTCATCCACTACCATACTCCACATCAGCGGCGATAGTACTCCGCCCTGTGGACAGCCTTGAGTGGTGTTCATGATAATAGAATTTGTACCTGTTTGTACCTCTATTTGTCTGCTTTCTAGCATTTTGCCCATCCAGAGTGCCAGGGTGTTTCCCACTCCTTTGCGGCTCAGGGCATCCTGTATCTCTGTGTGCGATGTGTTGTCGAATGCTCCTTCGATATCCAAAAACGCGCACAGTGCAATTTCTTTTGTTTCAATGGCGTCCCGTAGTACCTCTGTCAGCTGATACAGAGCAGTTTCAGTTGACCTTCCTGCCCGGTAAGCGTGTTGACAGTGATGTAAGGGATTACGCTTTAGAACGTTAGTTCTAATATAGTTGTCTATGACCTTCTCCACCGTTTTGAGTACGAACGATGTTAGGCAGATTGGTCTGAAAGATTTAGGGTGAAAAGGATCCTTTTTACCCGCCTTCGGAATAAAGACCACTTTTGCCCGTCTCCATGCCCTTGGTATGTAACCCAGTGCTATGCTCCCCCTTACCACCCTCAGAAGAGACTCTAGGATAATTCCTAGGCCCCTCTGGATAAGTGCAGGGAAAATGCCATCTGCTCCGGGAGATTTCATTGGTTGAAAGGTTCCCACTGCCCATCTTAGCCTAGCTTCCGAGCATACCTCTTTTGCTAGTTTCCAGCTCTCTTTCCTTCCCCTTTTATTCGTTGTTGGGGTGTCAGGCAGATTATTGTCGCCTGCCGCCGAGGGGTAGGACCCCGGGAAATGAGTTCTGAGAAGCAGGTGTACCCTGTCCTCCTCATTCTCGGTGAATGTCCCATCTTCCTTTTTCAAGCAGACAGAGGATATTCTCCCGTCTTTGGCTACAGCCTTGTACAGCCTAGTTGCTTCTGTGATCTGTTCAATCCCTTCACAGAATTCCCTAAAGCTGTTCCGTTTCGCTTCCCTGATGGCGTTGCTATACGCAGTCAGTGCATTTTTATACCTCCGCCAGTCCCCGGTTCGTTTTGCCCGGTTAAAGAGTTTTCGTACCTCCGTTCTCATTCTGGCTAAGTTTCTGTTCCACCATGGTACATCCCTTGATGACTTGACTGTCTTGGCCGGACAGCTGGCCTCATATGCGTCAATGACGATTGTGTTGAGGTCTTCCACCACCGTTTCTAATTCTAATTCGCTCCTGATGTCACCGCTCCCTTGAAGGTGGGCAATGTTGTTGCTCAGGTGCATTGTGTAGGATTCCCAATCCGTTCTCTTGGGATTCCTTATTATTCTTTTTATTTCGGAGTTACCCTCAATGTCGAATCTGATTATCCTGTGATCAGACATTGAGGGTTCATCCGACACCCTCCAATTCCTGACCATCCCGTTCATTAGGGTATTTCCTAGAGTTATATCTAGTACCTCTTGTCTGGTGCTGGTCACAAATGTTGGAGTGTTCCCTACGTTGTATATTTCTAACTTATTACTAAGAATAAATTCGAGAAGGTACTCACCTCTACGATTAGTGTCACTGCTTCCCCACACTACGTGGTGGGCGTTGGCATCGCAGCCGAGAAGAAGTGGTAACGCCCTCTCCTCGCAATACTCCGTCAGCTTTGCGACTTGTTCCGGTGGAGCCCGGCTCTCGTCTCCTGGGAAGTATCCCGATGCTACCACTACCTTTCGAGTGCTCCTCCCGGCTTCCAATGAGACTTGGATAGCCACAAGGTCCCCGGTTAAGAACTCTGAAAGACATATGTATTTTAGATTACGTTTGAGAATTATGCAAGCTCTTGGTTTTTCACAAGACGAGTCCCAAATTACCTGCATGTCTCCTCCTTGCAGACCGCGAATCTGCCCCCGGTACACCCAGGGCTCCTGAGCCAGCACTATTCCAATGTTCTCCTTGGAATTTGCCCTTGCAATCACTGCAGATGCAGCTCTCGCATGGTGGAGGTTTATCTGGGCTATCCTAGTGCTGGCCATTGGCTCCGTTATTGTTTGGAGCTCTTCTCCACTGTCGGAGTGTCACCCTCCTCCTCCGACATGGCGCTTTCCTGCGCGTCGCTGTCCACCCCGAGCCCTAGCAGTCCTAGGTCTAGGTCGTCCAGCTTCTGTTCTTCACTGGGCAGCAGGTCTATTTCCCTGGTTGATCCCGTTCTTTCCGCCTCTATGGCTTCCGCGACTTCTTCAGGGAGCTCGGTAAGTTTTCCACCCGATGCCTCCTCCGAGGTTTCTTTCCTTGGCTTTTCCTTGTGCACATGCACGGGTATGTTGCCAAATCGGTAGTTGATATGACAACTCCGACGTTTAATTGCCTCTAGGGATCGGTCATCTACCCCGATCGTGAGGAGTTTACCCTTTCCCTCCACCTTGCTTCTGAAGACTCTCCATAGTCGAGTATGGAGATCTTCGTTCTGAGCAATTAGGAGTCTCATGAGGTCTTCTGTTACTATTGCCGCGGCCTTTGGGAGAAAAACTGTCACCATGTGGGCTCCTGGTATATCATCTCCAGCACATGTTGACAGTTCCACCCCTTCCCAGCCTGGCAATCTAGGAATTATGGTTCTGACCCATTCTGCGGTACCTTCCGTCGCGCAGTCCACCAGTATAAGGCCTGGTCGAAAGCGTATCCCGGTGAACACCAGTTTCGACGTCCATCCCTTGATCATCTGCTTGACGACCAGTTCTTCAATGGTTTCCTGTTCCTCCCGAGTGAGTATTTGCTCGGGAAACCTTTTTGGCAGTATGGCCAGCCGAATGCCCTTGACCGCACTAGCATAGCTAATGCCGGGCTTCCTGGGTCCTGCCTTCACTCCTGACCTGCCCGGGTTTTCTCCTCGCGTGGGTTCAGGTCTGGGTTTTTTGGGGGCATTCCCTTCATGCGGGCTGATCTCTGCTGCTCTCCGCTTTCTCGGCTCCGGTAGAGATGGCTTAGGTCTGTCCTGAGCCTTCTTAAGGGCCTCTTCTGGTTTCAGGCCTTCCTTCAGATAGCGCAGGTACCATTTAACCCCGGCGCCACTGAGACCTGTCTCCTTCCTGACGTCTGTTATGTTTATCTCAGACGTGCTTTTGCTGGTCCCTGCTCTTTGAGCAGTGGTGTTCGTTGGCTGTAGTCCATGCAGTATACCAATGGTCACCTTGGATCCACTGCTTGACGTCCCAACTTCTCCCTTCTTGGGTGTAGTCACCTGGCTTTCAGTAATTCGGAGACGTGCCTCCACCTGATTAACCAGTTTTGGTGCGGTACGGGGCCCCGCTTTTTTGGTTTTTGTTTTTTTTCCAATTTAGTACTCATTTGATTCCCACGAGTATGGGGGTTAAGAGGTCCGCCGTGCCATAGCCCCCCGTAGCACGGTAAGATCTAACTTACTCACTGAGGCGACCAGGTATCAGTGAGGCTCCGTTCGAATACAGTCAGTTACCCCCGACTGCAAACTATCCAATGGGCACGGTTCGCATGACACCCTGGATTGGGGGAGGTGTTTTTCGACTCCCCAGTCTAGATCCGTAGCGTTTTGTTAATAGTAGGGTCACCTCGTACAGGGTGTGGCTATCACCACTCACTAACGGTCTTGGTAGACGAGAGGCTTGGCCCCTGAAAAGGCACACACCGTCCCAGAGGAGAGACAACTCATCCTTAGACAAAGATAGGTTGGCCTCAGGGAGCTATGTTCCGCATCAGTCTATCCTGCAGTACACTGCTTGACCCCTATTCTACGTTTAAAACTACTTAAAGTAGGAAAGTTAAAAGGACTAAGCTGTTTTGCAGTATAATTTCGGCAAAGCCTGGGAATCGGAGAATGAAAGTAGACTTCGAGCTCTGCGAAGAGCACTCTGAAAATGTCTGCGCTACGTGGTTTATAAGACGCAGGACGGCAGGTGATCTCGTCAGCGGCGGAGCAATCCATCAGACCCGAGGAAAGTTTAAAGAATGTGCATAGATCTACGCTGTTGTCGGAAGGGAAGGTTCAGAAAGCTGAGGGGGGGGGGGGGGGTAATCCACACGAGGGAAGTTTTTCCTAAAGAAGAAGGAACGGGTGAATTTACGTTGCACATTTTCAAGGCAAGACAATCACAGTTACGAGTGGGTGACCAGATCACGGAGCAATACTCGAGGGTATTCCTCACGAGGGAATTGAAGAGAGCTAAGGAGGGCTAAGCCTGACAATTTTGCTGCTCCATTGATCACATCGAGGCAATGAGTGTCAAAGCGGAGCTTATTGTCGAAAGTGACTCCGAGGTCTTGAGTGGAATTTAAGCAGGATAAGGAATGTCCGCCAAGCGAATAGGAGAAAGAAGTGGGTGAGGATTTTAGGGAGTAGCACATAGAGTGACCCTTTCTGATGTTTAGCGCTAAACCATTAGTCGAGCACCAACGAACCAGAGTGACCTGGTTAGACTGAAGGGTGACGATATAGCGGAAAACAGCTTAAAGTCGTCTGCATAGAGCAAACAGGGACAAGTAAGGAGGGGAGGAAGGTCGTTGATAAAAAATAAAAATAGCAAAGGACCCAGAATAGACCCCTGCGGGACGCCAGAAGAGGGGGAGAAGGAGCGGGAAGTACAGCCGTTAAAAGAGACGCGGCAGGATCGGTTGGAAAGGTAAGAGGCAAACCATAAAACAAGTGGTATGGGAACGTTTCGGGACGAGAGCTTGGATAGAAGTATCTTGTGATTTACAGTGTCGAAGGCTTTCGCGAAGTCAGTGTAAATGGTATGCACTTCTTGCCGTGAATTTAGACATTTGGCGCAAAGTTGGTAAAGTCAAGCAGGTTGGAGGCAGTGGACCTACGTTGAAGCACTTTCTCCAATTGATAGGCGTTGGAGTTGACTTGCCCATGAGTTTGGTTGGTGAATATGCCCATTTCTCGCAAAAAGTTGGTTCTGCGGTCACTGCTCAGGCATTCTGGGGGTAGTCAACGGAGCCGAAAAATCGTCAAAATTCGAAGTAATTTATTTGCAATTCAATCCATTCTAGAGAACATTCAAGTTGAAATTAGAATTCAAAATTATTATGTCAGAAATGGATAGTAATGGATGAGAGGCCAAATCGTAAAAATTCACGGCTTGTGGCCTCAACCCCTTTGTTGGAAGGTTACGAGATTGGAATTCTCCTCTCATTGACGATTTCATAGAAATCAAATATCTTTGGGACTTGCATTAAAATAACAAAGCCAAGGTTTATGTATATTTCTCTCCGCTGAAATTATGTTGAAGGATATTAAAATTTCTATTTCCGCATCATTTCCTAACAACTCGTGGTAGAGATGCATTTCTGCTGCATTTGGCGGATATGGTGCAGAATCTCATAACCCAAAGTGATTATGAATTCAACTCTATAAAACTTGAAAAGATACGAATTCAAAACGAGTTTGTATTAACAAGTCTTCGAAAGCTGTTTGCATAATACAATCCTAAAACGTTGGTAAAGCGAAATTTATTAATTTTTATCTTTTATCATTTCTCTTTCAGATACCACTGTGTGTATGAGGTAAGGAATTTGCATTTTAGAGACGAACTTTATACTGGAAATAATGATTTCGCGGAAAATATTATTTTCTATGTCAGTTTGACGTTGTATCTTCTTTTTTTTTGAGTTTGGTTGTTATATTAACTAACAGTATTTTGTCGTTTACTTTTTTTTTTGAATGCTCTGTGAATTTCGCGATATTCAAATATTTGCATGCTTGCCAGTTGAAAAGGAATGCAAGCACCGGGAACTGATCGAAACTTCATGGCGCCAACAATTATAAATAAATTCACTCGAAGGAAATTATTCGTACATCGAAAAAGTTCATCAAAGACTTGGTGAATGATCAAAGACCGCCTACAATTTAGAATCTTTAAAAAGTTGATTTCGTCAAGTCTTTATGAATATCAGACAATTTTTTTCAGTAAAGATGTCTTTATTTATTAAACATTACCAGATAAAGATAAATATCCGCAGTTCATTCCTTATTCTCGCAAATAACGTTCACAAAAACTAATTGCATTTCCGAAAAAAAAAGTCATCAAATTTGTTTTTCAATTCCCCTTAGTGACACAAATTGGATCAGCCTATCCCTATCACCATATCTCCTTTTGCAACGGATTCAGTGTCGTCCTAATCCCACACTTACTATGCATCCTTAAAGAAAGTGAATATCTCAGTTGAGGTCATCCCATGGGGAGAATTATATCGTCATTTTTATTAAGTTGAACTCTCAGGATTAAAATGATAACCACCGCTCTCCTGGCCGATTTGATGAGGATATTCAAGATGCGTATCTTGCTACTAAATTTTTTCCGGCCAAAATCTTTTCCTCGTCCCGCATCTTCTGCCGTCCTGAAGTAGCAAGGACCAAACGGTATCTTTGTACGGTTCCATTTTAAAATGTGTTGTAATAACGTTGTAGGCTCTCTGGCAAGTCAAGCAGATAAAGCTACATAACGCAAACATCTTAATAATATTGTACTTTAGACGTAGGAAGGTCAAGGTTGTAAAAATTTCCTTCCATTTTTTATAGCCTTTTTTAAGTTTTTTCTTTTTGCCGGTTGGAAAGGACGATGCCGATGCCTTGTACTTTGCTGAGTAGATACATAGAACACTTTACGCATTTGACTAGATGCCGCTTTTTTTTCTCTCAGCAAATGGCAACCAAGATATTATCAATTTATAAGATAACAGTATGAAAGCGAAATGGTCTTTTCTACGGCAATGTCTCTGTAGCGCCACGAGAAATTTCCTTTATATTTTCAAGGCAAAATATTATCCATCATTGTTTCATGTTTGTTCTTTTACTTGTTGGAGCAGGTTGAATTCAATGGCGTCCTTTTAGTTGAAAAATATGTAGATGTTAAACTCGTGCCATGCCGAAACAGATAAACAAGCTAGAAAGAGCATATTAGGTGTATTATCCTTACGGATATGTATATGGATGATTGTAGAAATAATGAAATTTTAGAGAGGTCTTCCAGATTATCACGACAAATGGATCCAACCGAAAAGGATGCCTTTGTGAGGTGAGTTTTTATGATCATTATATCCTTGACCTGGACCTTGTAATATCCCGGGTGGATAGCAAGATTGAGTACACAAAGACTGAATTATATATCTATTTACTGGTGAAGTTTAACTACCGGACTGGATAGGAAACCTGTAGCACTTGCTTCCTGGTTAAAAACGTCAAATTATCTTTTAATGAAATTTACGAAATTAACTGCAATAGATGAGTTCAATTTTAGGTAGGGAAAAGGAGTATTCGCTGCCGAGTGTCATGAAGAGATAGCACCTGAAAAGTATTCTCGTGTCACGGACGAAACCTGCCTGACTTTTCTTCCTATTCCGAGTCGATTTTTAATCAATGCTAAAGAAAGATCACATGCGGTTTCATCTAGGCTAAGGAGCTTCGCTCCGCGTGCGAAAGCAACCTTGCTGATGCTTGCACTTGGTCAAACCAAGTTTTTTGTTTACTTGAAAGACCGGATGCATGGAGAGAAACTTGTTGTACGGACCCCTTTTCTTGGGGATGGTTTTTACCAACTCTGGTAGAATAGATTTTTGGCCATATGCGCGGAAAGTCTATAGAATTATTCGAGTTAAAAAGGTGGTCTGTCTATCAGGTGAGTCTACACTTCACAATTACTTTTTGCCGACTTACAGCACCTGTAAACATGCCTAGTGAGGATCACGCGGCGAAAAGTGGTGCCAAGTCTATAAAACACTGCTGGCCCCATTCCTATAAATAAGTAGTCGAATTTTGCTGGAAATCCTCAAAAAGGGCTGGCCCATTGTCGATGTACACGTTGATGCAACCACCATGATGACCTATGAAGACCCTCGGCAACGTCAATGTCCACCATATGTCCCTCGAGTGAGCTTAGTGCCGATGCACATCCCAAACACTTAGCAATACTCCCTATGTGATACAAACAATGGTCATCCAAATGTAGATTGAGGAAAGAACCGAACTCACTGATGGAGTACTGTTACGAACTCGCTGATTCTTTACTACAAAGGTTGTGCTTTGTTCTATATGGAACCGAAAATCAAGAAATTGATCTAATTTTCCAGCGCTTATTAGGCCAGTTTATAAAAGACTACTTGTTTGAAATCCCCAAAAGGGACTGGATCATTTTCACTTCACACGTTCGCGCAACTACTCTGATGACCTTGTTTTTCATCATCATCATCATCAACGGCGCAACAACCGGCATCCGGTCTAGGGCTGCCTTAATAAGGAACTGCAGATATCCCGGTTTTGCGCCGAGGTCCACCAATTCGATATCCCTAAAAGCTGTCTGGCGTCCTGGCCTACGCCATCGCTCCATCTTAGACAGACCTAGTTTTTCCTGAAGTTAATTTTGGTCCGCCTTCTTTGGCGATGGTGATCCAGTAAAGTAAATTAGATTACCTTGTGCCCAGAGAAAATAGTAACGAACCTCTACAGCTGAAAGGTCACACAGGGCGCAATTAGCGGTATTCTTGATTGATATTTTGTTAGTTCACTGGGAAAATAAAGGCACATAAATCAGACAATAATCACCTGCTTACGATGTTCATCCAAAAGGGTACTTAATGCATATTATCGATCTTTAACGCCAGTAGCAGCTCTGCATGCAGCTCCAGGTTGAGATCGTAGCATTGCCGGTGTTTGTTTTGTCAACTTTAAAGCCGGCATCTTCTTACATTCCAAGAATTTTTGACCCTCTACATGAGGATAGACGATTCCGTAGCTTACACAACGATGAAATCTATGAGCAATACTATGACCGTCAGGTTGTGGATAAAATCGGGCTCAATAGGTCACGGTGAGCGGGTCACTTAATTCGTATGGGTGAGCATCATTCAGCCCGAAAAGTCTATAAGCGCAATATCTATAGCAGAAAAAGAAGACGAGTCAGACCCCGCCTGAGATGGAACGATTGCATAGGCCAGGACGCCAGACTGCTTTTAGGGATATCGAATTGGTGGACTTCGGCGCAAAGCCGGGATGTTTGGAGTTCCTCATTAAGGCAGGCCTAGGCCGGATACCGGTTGTTGCGCCGTCGATGGTGATGATCTTGGTGCATCCTGTGACTAGAGGGGCACAAAAGCGAACCCCCGCCTTATCTCCATATATGACCGTAGCGCATTCATCTATGTGAAGGTGAGTGACGATGTAAATAGAGATCATGCCTGCCAATAGTGATCATGCTTGCCAATGCGATGATCACGGTAGCGGCGTCATTAGGCGAAAACGTAGGATCAATAGACAACATGCGCTCCAAGCTCTCCTCTCATGAAAATCCTCTGTTTCTCATTTGGGTTACCAAGTGCCAAGTGCTCGTCGAGGCTCTTTGGAATTTTTCCAAAACCTTCTCCCACAAGTCGCCTAAGTTTGGGGCTTTTATCTGCAATAGTTTAAATGACAGGTGCCATTCTGAATGCAAAAGTGCAAATGATCGGGATGATGCTCCCCTGTGGTCCTCGTGACTAAAACGCGTATCATTTGACTGCTAAGAAGCCCACATGCGTCTGCGATTGTAGCTCTGTAGAAGCTTTATTAAATAAATAAAAGATAACAAGATTGTTCACTAAAAATTCCAGTCTCGGCGATGCTTGGAAATGCTACGATGATGGGATCCGTTAATAGGATACACTATAAATAATGTCACTGTGAAAAGGATGGTTTTTGTCCACTGGGGGCCCCGTACCGTTTGCACTGTATCTGCAAATGCCCGTTTTAAGGGGAATATCGATAATAATAATAATACTCTTTGGCGCAACAATCCGATTAGGTCAGGGCCTTGAAGTGCGTTTAGGCACTTCATTCAAGACCTAGATAATGGGAATATGGGATCTTCAAATAAAATTAATGATTGTAAATGATGCCACACGGTGGCCATTAAAAGGACTATCTCATTCACCCGAAGGTGATCAGCGAAAGGAGGGGAGTATAGAAAGAAGTATAGACAAATGTTTGCCACCAAGACTGCAAACATTGTCGATCCGTACCACCTGAAGGACCAAAGGATTGCCCTGCACTAAGTATTAAGTCAATGGTTCAGACATGTGGTATCCGATCTAAATAAGCAGGTTCGCTGTTGGAGAGGATCAGGCGGCTAAGGTGGAGCCTGCTGTCATAGTGTGGACACCCAGATGTCCCAGTCAGAGACAGTTTGAGTCATGAGCCTCAGTAAAAGTTATTGACGTCAAATGCAAAATCACTCAAAAGGAGTTGATTGAAATTAAATACTCTCCTGAGAATCAGGGGATATACGGTATCCATCTGGCCAGTTTTCCGCTGTTGCTGAACACACTGCTTTGTCGGCTTTACTTGCATCCACCAATTTCAATACTTTTAGGAGCCTGGATATCTCGGAATGAGTAATCCTCCTCTAAAAGCGCTTTGTCGAGCTCGCCAGCTCCGCTACCATAACCAAGACGGTTGGGCCCCACCCCTTGCCCGCCATATGGAGCACGGAGTGATTCCAAAACAGTACCGACCACTACCAGCACAATTTTTTTGTGGATTTCACAATCGCCGCCTTGATATAAAAAGTATGCAGAACGTGAATCTCAGCTACCTACTTCGGGCTGTGGCAGCGATTATTCAAGACCTTCTAGACCTCTCGGTAACCTCCGGTGTACAGTCCGCCAACAATAAGAACAACTTCTAAGTTAATTGCTTGGAGCAAGTTTCCTATATCATAGTCTTCGCAACAGGCGTGTTCATTCTTGAGGGGGATTTTTTTTTGGATAGGTTAGGTGATGGATTTTCGCACAGAGTGTTAGAATTCCACAACGGCACGCCGTCGTACTACCAACTTAACACCTCCCCATCGTCGGAAAGCTGAGACCAAGAGGATGAATGTGCCCCCAAAATCCAACTAATTACGAAGGTTCCCGTACTTCCTTCGATGGTTGTTTGGTTTTTTGTTCAAAAAAAGGAAAAAAGAATCCACGGAGCTGCCACCAGTATAGCCAAATGTTCCAAATAGACACATAAGAAAATGGTGTAGTCAAGAACTACATGCCGCAATAAAAGGAGGAATTAATTCGTTTTAATATTGCTGTCGTGATGGCACAACAAGTACCGTTAGTCGGTCGAAAAATCACACAAAGCCCCAAAGTTGAAGCTGAATTAGAGGCACTTGAGGAGCAAGAACAAAACTTGCATTTCACAATCGCCTCCGCGTTTGGTGGAATTCTGAAAATGATTTAATGCTGCCAAAGCGCACAATATGAGTGGCCTTAGAATCTAACTTCGCTTACATACCCCACATTACGCAAATGCTCACCACTGAAATGTATCTGAATTGGGGGTCAAGCGGAAACTGGGCTGACTTCCCTGCAGAACGAATATAGTTGGACTTCATATTTGAAAACGTGGGCACTCCATTTCAAATCGAAAGGAGAAGCAATGGACTACAGCTCATGATCCATAAACTTCTAGGGTTATATGCTTCTGGAGTGCAATCTACCGGGCTCAACTTAGCCTTCGCATGGTAAATTGCGGAGGAAGCGAGGGTTTCATGGATAACCGAGACCCTATGCTGCATGTACTTCTTACTCAGTCTAAGCAATGAACTTTGCGATGACTGTTCCCCAGCTGCTTTCCGTATACCAATATAATTCCGTCAGTATTACTATGCTATCTAGCGGCAATAGGAATAGTACTGCCTACGAACTACTGCCTTCTCCGGGCCTTCAATAAGGTGATACGTCCCTTGGGTGCAATCAAACATTCGGCATCTCCTTCACTGATTTTTGCCCTGCATTAAATTACTGCGACATGCCCGTCCCCAGATGAGGGCATCTCGGGCATCTTTTCTTCCCATCCATACCCTTCTTGCCACATGGGATGCTAAGCTATGAATTTTCCGTTTTGTGAAAGTGGCTTGCCTTTCATATTGTACTGAAAATAGTTCCTCTGGGGTTGAAATATACACAAGATTTTTATATCGTTTTTGCATTACAACTTACTTGGTTTGCTGATTGACATATCTCTGAAGTTTCTTAACTTTTATTCCAACTCTTCCAACGACAGATACGTGGCAGCAACATTTCAAATGCATGCTTCAGTGGTACACCTCTCCTTCAAAAGCAGGTGGCAAGATGGTGAACCCTAGTAGCGCTGAAAAATATATGTGCTTTGAGGCCAGGCCAGTTTGTTTCTTGTAAGGATATATCTGATTGATCCGATGCGGTAGTTTGGTTACACGCCCCGCGATAAGTGCCCTAGCCTCCTCCAACTGAATGGTCCGGCGTTCCAATTGGAGACACGTCTCCTACAGATCTTCCTCGTGCCTTTAAAATTTCCACATTTTTTCCTTTTTCTATTAACACGCATTTTTCAAAATAAATCCTCACCTATGCAGCTACTTTTACTTCCGAGACACTACCGAGTCAATATTCTGCCTCGGCCTCCTTCTGCGTACTGTCAACGGCATGGTCTTTGCAACAAAGATATACTCCCAATACAAATTCTTCTTGCTGGGGTTGTCTTTTATCTTAGCACGAGGTTTCCCAGAATGTGGAACTTTAGAGGATTCACTTTCCTACTTCCAGCCAAGAGACATTAAGATTCACTTCTCTAAGAACTGACCCAATTTAACCAGCGCTACAAGGAACTTTAGGCGAGTTTCCTACGGATTCGAACATCCATTTTCTTTGTTTAGAGGCAAGGGATAAGACGGAGACCTTTTCTGCAATTCAATCCGGCCTTTCTCAGGTTCTAGGATGCCGACCTCGTGGTCCATCCGATAATATCGGGATGCTTTTGTTCCATCTAATGAAGCCTTCTCATAGTTTTCCCAACATACTGCTGAATTTTTCACATGTCGTGTTTGTTAGCATAATCAACCTCCAAATTGCTGAAATCCACTCATGCTCGTAGTATGTCAATCCCTATGGAATGTATTTTCCTATTTTAACATTCCTCGCATCGGTATTCTGCGTGGATTCATCAAGGTAATGTATTCTACTTCTTCTTCCTCATCTGGCCTTCAGTGATTTGACTATTCAACAACTGTGCCCTTCAGCTCAAGATTACGCTTTCCCTGAAATTGTTTTCTCCCTTTTCTAGAGTGGCTCTTTGGCTGATGTGGTGTCAAGAAAATCTTGATACATCTGCTGGAGTTCCTTACAAGCGACCTAGAATCAGTCTGTGTCCTTTTTAAAGTTTTGTGTAAAACAAAACCTTATTAAAATCGATTCAATGTCTGTCTGTCTGTCTGTCACACGCATTTTTCTCCAAAACGGCTAAACCGATCCGAATGAAATTTGGTGGACAGATGGGAACTATGAAATCCCACGCATACAGTGAGTGGCATAAATTTAGGTGGAGTTTAAAGGGGGCTCCCCATACATGCAAAGGAGGGATTCAAAAATTTTTTTCACCGGATATAGTTGTCTAGGGTATCAAATGAAAGGTCTCGATTTGTAGTTTCCGAAACTGATATTAGTTTTGGCATAAATTGCAAAGTGCGTGAGTAATGAGTCAAAATGTACGCACTTGAAGTGAGACAGGACTCATTTTCGGAAACTACCCAACCTAAAAATCCGGAAAAAATCGGAGTGGTGCGCCTAGATGAAATGTAGGCCTCAAAATATGTCCCATTCCGATATCTGCTCAAATAAACTTACTAATAGTATATTACTACTTTATAGAAATTTACTGAAAAACCCCCCTTAAATTCATCCTAGGACACAATATTTTGTATATACAGGCAAAATTTCGTAGAAATCTGGCAATTAACGCCAAAGTTATAGCAGTTCAGACTTAGCAATTTCGCGCGAATTTACCGCTTCTAAAGCCATGCAAATCAGATGCTGACGTCATAATTACCCGGAATAATTGACATTCCCGTGAAATATTAAAGTCTCTTTTTATGAAGAATCTACTTATCTGCAGCACTTTTTAAGATTTTGTGTAAAACACTTATGTAAAATCTAATCTTCGAGAGATGTCCTATTCCGGTATCTGCTCAAAAAATTTACTAATAGTATATTATCAACTTTTAGGAATTGACTAAAAAACTCCCCTTAAGTTCATCGTAAGTGTACTAAATTTTGCACCGACATAGAGGACAGCCCCGTGCACGTGCCAAGTTTCATGAAAATCCAACTATTATTGGGAAAGTTATAGCAGTTCAAACTTATCAATTTCGTGCTAATTAACAGCATCCTAAGCCATACAAATAAGATGCTGACGTCATAATTCTTCTTCTTTTTCTTCAGCCTTTGTCCCGTTCACAAGCGGGGTCGGCTCGTCGTGATCGGCTTCGCCATTTGGCTCTATCGAATGCCTGATCTGGGTGCAATCTCGAGGCTTTCAAATCGCCATCCAGCGTATCAAGCCACCGTTGCTTAGGTCTGCCTTTTGGTCGTTTACCATCGACTTCGATGTTCAGACCAATCTTGGCAAGTGAATTCTCGTTTGCACGAACTGCGTGACCATACCATCGAAGACGCCTCTCTCGCAACTTTTCCACGATCGGTGCAACCCCATAACGATCGCGGATATCCTCATTTCGGATGTGATCTAAACGTGTGACGCCACTAGTCCAACGTAGCATCTTCGTCTCCATTACCGCAAGACGCCGTTCATTGTATTTTATGGTCGGCCAACACTCAGAACCATAGAGAGCGACTGGACGGACGACATTGCGGTAAATTTTAGATTTGAGACGTTCGTTGATACGTCGATCACAAAGGACACCAGTTGTGGAACACCACTTCATCCAGGTTGCGTTGTTAATGCGTGAAGCAATTTCATAACGCAGTTCTCCATTGGCTGATAGCGTTGACCCGAGGTATTTATATCGCTCAGTTCTGGGCAGATCACTACCGCTGACAGTGATTGTGCCTGTTTCATGGGGATCGGTCGTCAAAAATTCAGTTTTGTTTAAATTCAATCTGAGACCGTGTTGCATGAGGCGATCATTCCATTTTTGAACAAGTTGCTCGAGATCATTTTTGCTATCAGATGCTAGGAAAACATCATCTGCATAAAGCAGTGTGTAGGGCGCTGGACGTTGGATATCCCGTGTGACGGTGTCCATAACAAGGACAAAGAGGAGTGGTGAGAGGGCACTTCCTTGATGAACACCAACAGAGACACGAAGCGGTTTTGATACACCCGCCATACTTCGAACTTTTCGGATCGTGGTAGAGCAATTGAACCCAGCGCACGAGTTCTTCTGGCACGAAGTGTTGTCGTAAAGCATACCAGATGAGTTCGTGTGGTACACGGTCAAACGCTTTCTCTAGATCCAGAAAGGCAATGTAAAGAGGGCGATGCTTCTCACGGTGTTTCTCCATGAGTAACCGCACAGCGTGTATTGCGTCAGTAGTTCCGCAGTTTTTGACAAATCCGGTTTGATTCACGGTTATTTCAACGATTTCGCGAGTACGGTTGTCAAGAATGCGCTCAAAAATCTTCATGGTATGGGAAAGTAACCGGATCGGACGGTAATTTGAACATTCTGCTGGGCTACCTTTCTTTTTCCATATTGGAACAGTGGTACTTTCTTGCCAGTCAGATGGTGTTCTTCCTTCCTGGATAACCCGGTTAAAGAATTCACTGAGCCACAGTGCTGGGTCCCAGCTCTTCGCTTTCCAGAGCTCAGATGCGATGTCGTCAGGTCCGTCTCGACTTCAGTTGCGCTGACTGGTGGAACTGCTCCAAATGTCGGCAATGATTGTGGAAGTGGAGGATGAGCAAATTCTTCAATTGAAATCTGCTCGAAGTATTCTCGCCATCTATCCGTTGCGGCTCGACGGTTGGTAAGCAAAGTACCGTTCTTGTCATTAACACAACAGAAATGTTCGATATCCTGTGTGCGTTCATCACGGCTTTTAGCAAGTCGATAAAGATCTCTCTCGCCATCCCGAGTGTCCAGTTTATCGTAAAGATTTTTGAAATGGTTCGCTCGGGTGACAGCGACCGCTTTCTTTGCTTCCCGGTTGGCATTCTTATAAATTTGCCAATTAGCAGGTGTTTTATCGTCGAGAAATTTGTGGTAGAGGCGTTTCTTTTCACGGACCTTCATTTCAACATCATCATTCCAAAGCCAAGTATCTCGGTTGATGTACCGCTTACCCGGCTTGGTGACCCCGAGGGTTGCAGAGGCCGCTTTGTGGATGAGGTCTTTCATTTGGTTCCATGATTCTTCCACAGTCGTAATGGTTGGCAATTGTCATAATTAACGAGAATAATTGAAACTCGAGTGAAATATTAAAATTCCATTAAAGAAGAATCTAATTCTCCCTAGCCTTTTTTAAGGTTTTGTGTAAACACAAAACCTTATTAAAATCAGTTTACTGTCCGTCTGTCTGTCTGTCCGTCACACGCATTTTTCTCGGAGACGGTTATAGCGATTGACACCAAATTTGGTACAAAGGTGGGAACTGTGAACACTCACGCATACAGTGAAATACATCCTTTTACGTCGAATTTAAGGGGGGGGGTCCCCATACATGCAAAAGGAGGGTGTAACATTTTTGTTCATCAAATATAGTCATGTGGGGTATCAAATTAAAGGTCTCGATTAGTACTTTTCAAAGCCGATCTTAGTTTTGATATTCGTTGGAAGGGTGGGAAGCGCGGGGGGTTAAAAGTGAGCACTTCTTTAAGGGGGCCATTCTCAGAAACTAGCAAACTGAAAAATCTGAAAAAAATCAGGAGGCTGCCACTATATGGTGCCTGGGCTCCGAAATACCTTTCATGCCGATATCTGTTTAAATAAAGTTAATAATAGTATATTACTACAATTTTTTGTAATTGGTTAGAAACCCCCCTTAAGTTCATCCTAGTACCATGAAATTTTGCAGTGATATAGGCTATAATATAGAGCATGATCTTATCAAGTTATAATACCTCAAATTTGTTGCTTCTTTGAAAATTGAAGACTATGAATGTCAATATCACCCTAAAGTGGATACTCTCACATAATATATGGATATATTACGTGCTACGTACTAAGAAATACACAAAACCTTTCGTACCTGAAGCGTCCAGCTTCCGGTTTCCCGACTTGTTTATATTTGATGTTAGTTAAATTGTTGGCATTTGCTAATAATATTAAACTCAGAGTGTGAAGCGTATGAGGTTGACTATTTCAATACAGGGCTTTCCATCAAATGATTTATTTAAATTACTTTCTAAAAAATAGATGCCAATAGAATTTTTAACTATGTGACACGGAACTGTCAGGCTCACCGCTCCTCACATCTTCTTCTTTTTCTTCAGCCTTCAGTTCACAAGCGGGGTCGGCTCGTCGTGATCGGTTTCGTCATTTTATTTTATCAAATGCCTGATCAGGGTGTAATCGCGAGACCTTCAAATCCCCATCCAGTGTATCATGCGACCATTGTTTTGGCCGGCTTTTTGGTTGCTTACCATTGACTTCGATGTTCTCACCAATACTGGTTTTTGAATTCTCGTTAGCGTGAATTACGTGACCACACCATCGAAAACGCCTCTCTTGCAGTTTTTCCACGATCGGTGCAAACCCATATCGATCGCGGATATTCTCATTTCAGACGTGATCAAAACGTGTCACGCCACCAGTGCAATGCAACATCTTCGTCCCCATTACCGCAAGACGCCGTTCATTGTCCTTTATAGTCAACACTCAAACTATAGAGAGCGACAGACGGACGACATTGCAGTAAATTTTAGATTTGGGACGTGCGCTGATACGTCGACCACAAAGAACACCAGTTGCGGAATGTCACTTCATCCAGGTGGCGTTAATGCTTGAAACATTTCATTACGCAGTTTTCCATTGGCTGATAGCGTTGACTCGAGATATTTAAATCGCTCAGTTCTTTCAATAGCAGTAATCTGCCCCTCCAGATATTTAAATCGCTGAGTTCTGGCAATGGTGGTAACCTGCCCAGAACTGAACGATTTAAATATCTCGGGTCAATGCTATAAGCCAATGGAGAACTACGTTATGCTCCTCACATAGGGAAACACAAAACCTTTTATACCTGAAGCGTCAAGCTTCCGGTTTCCCGACTTGTTTCTTGTTGGAGTTTGATCGATGTCTCCATCAGACTCTCCATTTTGGTCAGCAGTCTTTGTTGGCCGACAATAATGATTTAAAACTCTATTCTGGATGTCAGTATGTCAGTGAAACGTACGAAGCCACTGAGGAGACCAAAATAGACAGGAACACCTCACCAACTGAGTGATCTAGTCTTGATTGGCCCGGAAATTGGAAGGGACGACTGCTGTGGAAGGCAGACAATACCCAACAAATACATGTAATTCCAAAAGTATTACATATTCAATTAGTAATTTGCACTTACTATGGTAACATAATTGCTATTGCCACACTTTGTATATAACAGTCTAAAACGTTTTCCGCTTACGATTGCGCGGCTAAATCCACCAAATATCAAAGAAAAATCTTTTCTTCCGAAGAATTATACAAGATTGATTTTCTTATTCGAAAAGATAAATGCAAATATCTGAAAAATGACTACCGTTCAGAGTGGTAAAACTCGAAACAAATAGTTGCGTGTCGGTTTTTCAGTTAATTGAATTATGTGATTCAAATCTGATCGATTTGCTTCCGATAAAAAATGCACTAATCATACCACGATTTGGTTAATGATATTGAACCGCAATACGTGATTCTGATTGGTGGAAATCTACTCAGAAAATTGCAGTTTGCAACTAAATGATTACGATTCCTGCGCGGTTCTCCCCCTACCCGCATTCCGGATGCATACGAAATAGTTAATTTGACCAACGATTTATATCCAGTAATTATCATTTCCAATTTAATAACTTTGCTCCGTTTTACGCAAATTCTCCTGTCATTTTGCAATTAATTGTTACTGGTTGCGGTCCATTCATCTTCGAGTGCCCATCATTTATGTATAGATCTGGAAATTTCATATTCCGGGCAAGAGAGAGGCCATAATGAATATTAAGCAAAAAACCGACATAACGCAATATTATACAACAATAAAATTATTTTATAAATTGCCACTGCCAAATATTATTTCGGTAAATAGTGGTGTGATCCCTGAAAAAATGAATAATAGTCGATTAATAATTTATTGCAACATTGTGCGAGGAGAGGAACAATTCAATGCATTTCAATGTTGCTGGGGGTATTTGTAAGTTTAAAGCTTGAATGTTGAATTGTTATTTTGAATGGGTTTTTATCTCTTCAGTTTCAGATACTTTTTCAAGCTAAGTTTCGCTTTAATGGGCGTTTATGGGTAAAATAAGCCGACGTGAGTTGCATTGTTGTCTGAACCATTAATTGGGCAAAGTATAATTGTTTTTACTAATTAATTGTTTCGCTTCTAAATGGAACAGGGTCGAGAAAAAATATTTACTGTTTGTCGGATACGTAATAAAAGGTGCATTCGATTTTATGACTCTGGGGAAAGGCAGAATAGGCGGTACTAGTCAATCATTTTGCGTTTTATGTTAGTTCATAATCCTCTAATTAATCCCCTTTACAGCATTTTAAATAGAACCAGTTTAGTTTTTACAAGCTGGCCTTACTCAATAGAGCTATTAACATCAACACGTTGCAAATACCATCCTTAAAGTAAATATTACGACGCAAAATAATTGCCTGTATCTGTTTCGGACCATGGGTGTATATTTCAAATTAACGTTATATAGCTTTAGAGGCACCTTTATCTAGTCGCATGTGGAAAACAAATGCACTTTAGGGCTGTCCTGAATTCAATGAAAACCAGCACATATGAAATAAACCCATTAATTGCTTGCTTATTCGTTACCTAAGAAAGTTTGGTATGACTTAGAAAAAAGGTAGTAATTAGTAGCTTATGTCAATGTATGAGAAATCGCGGTTCTTTCAGAGAAAAAGGGCTTAGGATCATCGGCGTTAAGTTAGCAAGAACGAGGGAAAGGAGAGGGAAGGTCATCCATGGAGAATCAAATAAAACAGGAAAAAAAAGCCAAAAATATGCAACCATCAAAAGAAACGCTTTAGGATTGGTTAGAAAGGTGGAAGCAGTTCCAGGATAAAAGTTAGCCCTTAGAAGTCCATAGTAGATAATGTAGTGCACTGGACATTTGCCCACAAAGTTGGGTTACAGCAAGTTGGTAGCAGTGGGCCGACGTTTACCAAAACTATCTTGGTCTATAGCTTTAAGTGGCCAAAGTGAATGGACAACCAGTTTTGACGTATCTTTCTAGAGAGATACCGTCCTAGGACGGTAATTACAGCGAAAGTATGATCTCTATTTTTGTGTTGTCTAGCACAATTTGGGGAGCGTCTGTAAACCGCCGGAAGTTCTTCCCGCATCTAAACGGAACAACTTATGCCAACTGGCCCTTCAGATTGGGTGTCGATAAAGGTCTAACAGCATACCCCGAAAAACTACCTTCCATGAAGCCGCAGAAGGAACTTAGCACATACCTAATGGGAGAACTGCCAAAGAAAGTGGACAAACGATTGTGCAATTTTTTCATAGATTGCGTGCTCAGTCTATCACCAAAATCCTCTATGATACCTTCAAGGGGATATAGGCTCCGCAATAACTCCAAAAGATGCCCTGGAGGCGGAGATGAAGTATCGACAACTGAACTTCACAACTTCAGAATTATTTATTACAACATAATTGATTATGATCACTCATATTTATTGAGCTTATAATCACTATTAGAATTAAAACAATAAATTGGACGGAAAGTCGTTTGCCCCGATTCCCTTCTTGCACTGATACCGAAAAACAATTTTCGCTGTTAACAATTTTACGATTTTGCTACAACACTCCACCCCCAGCTGAAACCAAAGGGGATTTCAGCGAGGAATCAGACGCACAGCTCTTTCAATTCGGCTGCCATAAATCAAAACGGACCCGTCGCACGTCTCTTCTTCTGATTGCGCTTTCTTGCTGGACGAACGGCTTTAGGCGAGCCAGGGAAACCCTTTTAGCAGTGCCCCCGACGTTGAGGCTATAATAATGCCGACCTCGCTCGAGGAATTTGAAGAGACCCACGTAAGGTGACTGCAGCGGCTTCCGAGGGGCGTCCGTCCTAATTAGGACATTCGTACAGAATTCGAGATCCCTGGGCATGTCAGCGTTTTCGTGTGGTTGGCATGTGATAGCGGCTTCAGTTTTGGCATTGCATCCTTGAGCAGACGCAACAGACCGGGAGCGTTGAGTTCCGACCTAATGTGAACAGAGTCGCTGGGGAATTTCAGGTTCTCCCCGTATACCAGCTCCGCGCCTTCAACATCCTGTGTCACCTTTCGAGCATCCCATTGGACTACGGGTGGTACACGGTTGTCCAGTAGCAGTTAAAGCCTCCCCGGTTTTTTTGCCAACTCTGAGAAAAGGGAGGACTCAAACTACATTCCTTAGTCGGTGATAGTAATTACCACAACAAAACGTGGAATCTCGACAGAGGTCTCGCCTCAGGCCACCGCGTGAACATATCGATGATTGGGATGCAATACCTGAAACCGTGCGAAGGACCAATGTTGTGGATGTAGATGATGTGAAGACGCTTTGTAGGAGTAGGGGAATGAGCCTACTGCTTTTTCTACATGCTTGGTGGCTTTTCACTTCTGGCACGCGATGCACTGTCTGGCCCAGAAGTTAACAGCCAGTTCATTTAGGGCCAGAAATATTTGCTAGTGATCAACCGGTTCGTTGTACGAATGCCTAGGTGCATAAGATCGTGTAGTGCATAAAATACTTCCTTCCTGCCTAGATCCCTTTTCAGAGGTCTCGCAGAGTTTATCGGAATTTGATCCGAAAAGGGAAAACTCCCGAAATTTGTATTTGGGGTTATCCCTGAGGCTCTGAAGCACTGTGTCATCCTTCTATTCCTCGACGATTGCCGAAAAATCAACCGTGGCAGCGATTTTAACCTCCAAAATGCGTGACAAAACGTCTGCAAGGGCGTTATCTTCTCTTTCCCGGACAATTGCTGTATGTCCGAAGTAAACTGGATTATGAAGTCCGGATAGTGCAGTTCAAGACGGACGCTTTGATAGAGTTCTGCTTGAAAGCGAAGGTTGGAGCTAGTAGTCCGTGGAGACTGTGAACGGCCTGTCTTCTAGAGAGTATCAGAAGTATTTTATTGCCATGTAGGCGGCTAATAGCTCATGATCGTAGGTGCTGTAGTTCTGTTGAGCTGTATTCAATTTCTTAGAAAAGAAGCCCAACGGCTTCCAGATTTGGTTCACCTTTTGGTGAAGGGCAGCCGCTACTCCGATATCGGAGACGAATACAGCCAGAGGTGCATCTGGTTGAGTGAATGCCAGGAGTGTAGCGTCCGCCAGCCGTCGTTTGGTTAGCTCAAATGCCTGGATGGCCTCTGTAGACCACACAATCGCGTGTGAGTCTTTGGTCTTGAATCCAGATAAATGGACGTTGAGGATCGCTTGATGTTCTGAGGCTTTGGCCAAGTAACGACGATAGAAGTTTAACATGCCGAAAATTCTTCGCCGAGGACCAATACCGGGGCCATCACGGTTCACACGCAAGTTGCTCGTTCCGCCACGGTTTAGTCACAAACTTTTTGGTGCCAGTTGCAAAAAAGCCGGAGCAACTCTATAATAACTTGTTGAACAGCGGAATGGCCAAATGACCATCTGATTTAGCAGAAGTCAACCAGGAGGGCAGAGCTTTTTCCAAAACCTAAAGAAAATGTCGAAATTTGAATGTCCGCACGCAAATAATGCAACTCCACTGAAGCGTTCCATCGACACAAGCTTGCTCGACATAATCAGCGCCATATTCGTCTCTTTGTGTTTTGTAGTCGTAAAAGTCACCAAAGATAAAGGACAATGAGGCTCACACTACGCGCCCCTTTTTCCAACCGAATACTCGCCACCAACCAACGAACATAATATTAGGGACGACCAAGTATTGCACCTCGTTTCAATCCTCCACTTGCAACCTAAAACATGTTCTCTCCCCTTCTTGAAAGCGACACAAAAATAAAAGCGTTTTAGTTTTCACTTTCGTTTATTAATGGGATTCTTAGAGCTAAGGAAAATGCTGGGGACAGCCAGGCATAGTCACTCATAAAAATCTTCCATTTGCAATCAAATATTTGGAGACTATTTCCTTCTTTCTCGTCACAAGAGAGAAAGAATCAAAGAAGGGTCATTCACATAAACCAAAAAAGGAGACGGCTCCCATAAGCTCGGAAGCCACAACTTTTCAGCCTGCAGCCGACAAGGCCCGTATTTCAAAGAGGTGTACTTCCTTGCGAAATCTGAAGCCTCTCAGAAGGGTGGCCAACTTCGTAGAAATGTATGACCGATATCACGACCGTTTAATTTTAGATAAAATACAGCTCAAACTGCGGTGGGAGGTCACGTAATCCATATGAGTCAGGATGACCCAGCTAAAACAAAACGTGTCAGACCGTGCCTAAAATGAAACGATGACAAAGGCCAGGACGCCAGATAGCCATTAGGCATATCGAAGTAGTGAGCTTCGTTATAAGACCCGGATATCTGAAGTTAATTACTAAGGCAAACCTAGTCCGATGTTGTTACGCGGTTGATGATTATGGCACGCTATGGTTCTAATGTGGGTTACACCGGTCAGGTTACTAAGTTCTTGTAATTTGGATTCAAATTGCGTTTAATGATCTGAAGTGACGCAAAATGGTATGCCGAAGCTGTGGTCAATACGACAAGCTAAGCCCGGGTAATTATGATTTCTTCATGATCGGGAAATGATATTACCTCCGGCAAACGTGACAAACAGTCTACCATGGTAGGACAGCCAAATTGTCACACGCAACAGGTCGTAAAAGGATCCAGATGCGCGTGCTGCGACGACCCACTTTCGATCTGTCTGACAGTTATTACAACCACATGTTCTATTCCTGCAATTCATTTTGACAGATGGCCAAACATATCTCTGTGTTACCAATTTAAAGGTGGTGTTTTTAAGGAAGGATAGGTAATGGATGCTATTGAAAACAATTTTTCAGAATCAATGAGTAATGTAAGATCGGATGACACCAATATGTATATCACATCTTACCTCCACCTAGCAACATATATTCTGGAGTCGAAGACTTCCAGACCTGGACGGTTGACGCAATAGAGAGCGAAAACGCTGAGTTTACACCTAGAAAAATTCTCGGAGGGAGCCTCTTGAGTGACCGTGTGTAGCTCCGTTCACAGCTCTACAAGTTGGCTTGACAATTACTCAACCAGCCGCAATTTTTATGTTTGACATTTTGCAATGCAATCGAAAGGGGAGGCGTCTCAGAGTCCGTAAATGGGCGAATTCAGACTACAATTTCAAAAACGGGAAACATGGCGGGAAATTCCCCGCTGGAGAGACTGGCCGAAATCGAGGCTTTAGTTGAAAATAATATTGAAAAGAGATTAGAGAAACCATCGGCAAGCGATCTAACATTGACGTCAAGATTGTACTATTACAGGAAGTAGATTAGACAGGATAGTTGAAAAGAGCCCAGGGTTTGATTGCGCGGTAAGCAAGTGAGGATGAGGCTCCAGTTGTTAGTTGTCCTGAAGTTCAGACCTTCGGATTTGCTTTTTTAAAAGTTAAGCTTGTCAACTTTAGACGAGCGATTTAATCACAGAATTCAAGTGCTAGATGTTTGACATTAGGAGCTACATATAGAGGAACATCTGGAGATTTGAAAATGTAACAAAATGAAGGGGACAAAGTCAAGAATGCTACTCACGTGATTTCAAATAAGGGTGAAATGAAGAGTCACACAGTGGTTCACGGACGTGAAGGAAAATAACATTGCATTGATATATGAGGAAATAGTAGGAAACCAGAAACGTTAAGCCAAATGAGCGTACGGAGATTACAAGCAATGAAGGCAAGGCAAGAAAGAAATAGAGTTGGGAACGTCCCTTATCTATCGAACAATTCATCATAAAGATGGGAGGGGTTGAGAGAAGGAAAATATTCACAGGAAGTAATAAATGTACCTGCGCTGGGTGGAGGAATCTTTTGGGTAACACAGTAAAGGGAAGCGAAGAAGGAGAAGTTATTATCGATACGGAAGAGACCTAACAGCGATCACAACCCCTCTACCGGTTACAATGCCTAAACCCACGTAGCTTATATCACAGCGAAAGGCCTCTTGAAGTAGATTTCGAAGAACCAGAATTAAAAAAAACTTATCATTCAGCCAGGTTTCCTAACCTTCCCTAACCTTTAGTACGCAATTGTATCTTAAATATTTCTTCTAGAATGATGACTGGTATAATACTACCCAAACCTTGATCGGCCATTAATTGCGCCTGTTATCTTCTGTCGTCCAACTTCTTCTTTAGCCTTTGTCACCTTCCGTATCTGGGCCAATCTTTAATCAACCACTTTTCCCCGTCTTCATGTTATTGCATTGCCATTCTTTGAGTATTAAAGATATAATGACAGTCATTCCCGTGCTGTTACGTACCAAACTAGGATTTGTAAGCCTGTTAAGGCAATTTGCAATTTTGCGCATATTTTTAGTTTGACGTGCTCACTTAGCTCCCCGGATGTTTCTCATTTCGATCCGACTACTTTCGGTTCTCCAAGGAAGATACTTTAAATTTTGCATAGTACCCTCTGCCAAGGACAAGAAGCGATGGCTGTCATGTTGTCGGCAAACAATCCTCACATTGAATTAGACCTCAATATCTAAATTTTAATAAATCTCATTGAATTCCAGTGCATCAGATAAAAGTTGTGTATTCAATAATTTTTCCTGTCCATTTCAAAAATGAAAACTTTCACTTGGCATTGTATATGTTGCCAAGTTTTATTTGAAGCGAAAACAATAACCCGGTAAGCCGGAGCCACATCTGTACCAACACTATCAACATTGGCTTTGAAAACTATCTAAAGATACAAGAAGTATCCATACATTGGCAGTTATTATTGTTGTTAGTCTGATGAGCTGCCACGAATTGTTGAATTTTAAACAAGAAATGGTAATTTAACTAGTACAATGCCAATGGCCTTAAAATTAGCCTTTTTAAATTGTATGTATTTAGCATGCGAGAATATAATAGGTCAGTAATAAATGCTAATTGAAATTCAATAGTTGAACAGTAAATTGAGTGGAGAAATTACTTTGAGGATTGTGTTACAAGTGAAAGAAAATTTCTTTAATAATTGCGTGAAATTATGGTTAGATCGATTTTGGGGATGTCATTTGAGTGAAAGTGTTACCTTGGAGATGTTCCATTTTGAAGGAAAAATTGTGTAAACTTACATAACTTCAACAGGACTAACACAATCTTTCTTATAAGAAACATCCCACTCTCGAGGAATCTCTAGAAGAAGAAGTTGACAGAGGAAAGGAAAGGATATGATACCACAAATTCAAGGATCATATCTATGTATCTCAAATCAAACTATACTGCAAAGAGGAAATTGTGTCATCTATTGGATTTCGCGACCTCTGTCTGTACGGTTTTCTATAGGAAATATTTTCAGTTTTTGCCTCCTTGATATGCTTGCACAATGCACAATTCTACCCCTTAGAGAGAAGCGATTTAACGTGAAATAGGTAGTTTTGACCTATTATAATTTTCGTTAATAGTAATGGGATTTCCATCAAACTTTCCAGTATTATGCTTCATATTAAAACCTATATTGTTGCAAAATGCGATTTACGAATCTAGGATGTACTTAATTGTTCCGCAGTAAGTTTTCAAAATATAATAACATACTATTATTAACTATTATTTATTTGAGGAGATATCGCAGCGGAGAGAATTTTGAAGCCTAGATACGATGTGCTTAAGCAGCCATGATTTTTTTAAGATTTTGTGGCTTGATGGTTTCTGAGAACGAGTCCCTAAAGTAGTTGTCTTTTTTCAGACCTTTGTGCTCCTTCCTTTTGCAGTAAATGTATTATATTATAAAACTAATGTTTGCTTCGAAAAGTTCTAATCGAACCGTTTCATCTTCATGTGGGGACATGGTTATATTCTGTTAAAAAAAGTTTGCTCCTCACTTTTACGTTTTAAGTTGAACGTAATTCACCGCATCTATGGGGGTCAACAGTTCTAAACTTCCTACTAAATTTCGTGATAATAGGTGTTTCCGTTTCTGAGAAAATTTCGTGTCATAGACAGATAGACACCAATTTTACTAAGCCTTTGTTTTCAACATAAATAAGCGTATCATCGCCACATTGAATAATGCTAGTGCCGGTTTCAGGAATGGGAAGGTGGGCCTTGAAAACGTCCTGAAATGGATCCTTGTACTACTCCTGACTGACTTTCATGAGTAATAAGGTATCGAAGAGTAGATAGACATATTCGAATTCATCATTTTTTATCAGCTTCGTAATTCTACGTGTAGCAATGTTGACGGCGTCTTCAGCCACAAATATAGCTTCGTCGATTTCTTTGTCTGACAAGTTGCGGGTAATGACAAGCTTGTTAAGTTCAAATTAGACGCTAATTGTGACTAAAATTTGTCCCAGTCTGTTTTTGAGCGAAGGATGTGATAGTGGTTAAGACTCGCTTTCATTGTTGACAGGGCGAATAAAATTGGTGTTCAACTACAGAATGGTCGGACATATCTGGTGATGTTTCACAGGATTTAACCTAGAAACTTTGGGTTCGTCAAAGAGCAGGAAGTAGTTGAGGATATACTGGCTACTCGGTATTGCGCCGACAAATCTGGCGTTGGACGTGTAAAATCAAAGGCGCGAAATTAAATAGGACAATTCTAAACTCCATAAATCAAAAAGAAATTTGATTGCGGCGGGTTGACACGGGGCAATGGTGGGCGCAGAGAGCTTTAACCATTTCTTGGAAGCAGCTGGATGGTTGCTTTGGGAAAAAACTTCCATGCGACTTGCACGCATGACACGCCTGGGCAAGTCAGGCTTTATGAAAACTGAGCCACTATTTATTTGATTTAGGTTTCTCAGCTGCTTTCCGAATTTTGGTAGGTTCCTATTTGGCTACCACTCCCTTATAAGTCGCAGTTATAGCAATGCGGAACCTCCGTCGTGGATCATTGGCATTCCCACGCGGATGACTCTTTGTGCATTGGACTCAACCGTGTACTATCGAGCAATTTACGACTGGGTGCTAAGGAATAAAGGGGTGCTTGTGGTGGTGCTAAACCCTTGTTCTTTGATGACCCTGTCGATTCCACAAAAATGAGAGTTCTACCACTACTCGTGTTTTTTATGATCGCATTTAAGCCTCTGTTTTGGAGCGATTTCCGTAATTCGGGGACATAAAAATTATATGATGCAATTGGGGTCATAAATATTATATGCTGCAATCGGAGGAACTGTGTTCTTTTTGGACCTTAAAGCATTGAGAGCAGAGGAGGCTTTCACACATGGGAAGCACTTACATTTTAAGCACTCATCTGTTGCTTCTTGCTCTTTTTCCGCCGAGAGACGAAGTTAACGGGTCTTCTTGCTGCTCCGCCTCGATGAGTTCAAGGCACTTCCTCTTTGTTTCAGGTGCCTTTTCTGCTTCATTTGCCCACTACTCTTGCGTTGTACGAGATGATGAAGTCCCCACATAACGTGGCAATGTAGGGAAGTCAGCTGGTAGGTCCGTTGTCGCGGCGGCCCCAAGTATGCCGATCGTATTTGCCAGTAGCTCGATTTGAAAGCACGGATCGCCATTTTCAGCACAGAAATATATCAGGTCAACACAAAGTGCCTTAAAATTTAATGACCAGTCACGATGTCCGGCGAAAATAAAATCTTCTGCTTGTAAAAGCTGTCGGTGAGAACTTCTCCTGGACACGGTCCACTTTCTTCTTCAAGCATATGCCCTCGGCAGCCAGTACCAAGTAATGACTCTGATGGCGAATATCCTGTCCTTCTACATCTATATCTCGCGAAACATTCCTGAAGGATATGTGACTACTTTGCCATTTTCATGTATTGCTACCTTGATTCGGAGAGAAGCGCCAATTGCGATTATAAATAAATAGAGCGATCACAGTAGCTGCTTTCGGTCATGCTACTCCCAAGGCAGGGGTGAGGCAGTGTCTAATGACCTGCCCGTCAGGGATGTTTTTGAATAACTTGGATATTTAAAAAAATGGTCCACAAAAGTGGAGGTAAGTTGCTTCCCAATTGTTTCGCTATGTCAAAAACTCAAGAGTAAGATCGTGACGGCCATGCAAAATCGCTTTTCGGGCGCTTTGACGTCGTAGTTGTACAGAGGGTTGGCTTTCATCTTAAGCGACTGTTAATGTGAAGAAGTAGTGGTCAAAGTCACGTTTTGCTCATCGGAATGCGCAGACTGTAAATATACTGGGAAATTAACTCTTTAGAACAAGGGCATGGTCAACATGTTATTTGACATTGAAGGTGAATCACTTGTTGTCCTCATTCTTTTATGGATGCATCAATGCTGGCCGATCTTATACCAAAATTTCTATTATTTGCAAAGTCAAGCAAGCTTCAGTTAGGTTCATGGCCTCCAGCCGACCTGCGTTGATTTTTTTAATTGTCGGCACTTGCATTGAGATCATCTAGTATTACTTGTGCGTCGATGTTAGCAATAAATCAGACAGTTTCCAGGAGATGTGCTTTTCATTTTGTGGTGGATCCAATGGGCCTCGAAGATGGTTGACATGCAGTTTCTTCAGTCCTACTCTTTCATTGCACTTGGTCTATTTAACCATCTAGCACTTCACGTTTTAAAAGAGCAGCCCAATGTCAGTTGCCATTGACTAAATTCAGGCCGAATGTTGTGTTGACTAATGTGGTTAGGTCAATGGAATAAGGAAAACCCTGTGAGTGGCCGTAGACGACCGAGAGAGAGCTATCGCAAAACCGAAAAAAGAAAAGTAAGTTGCCGAAATTGACCGTGAGGGTCCGCCCGCAAATACTGGAGTTCTATCGAAGTGTTTTGTCGATACGTGTTTGCTTGCCTCTTTGCAAGTGAGGCTCAGCGATGTGGGGGGTTTGTCCTTTGAACACTTCAATCTCTCACGTGCCATTATACAAAACCGCAAAAAAGAAAAGTAAGTTGCCGAAATTGACCGTGAGGGTCCGCCGGCAAATACTGGAGTTCTATCGAAGTGTTTTGTCGATACGTGTTTGCTTGCCTCTTTGCAAGTGAGGCTCAGCGATGTGGGGGGGTTTGTCCTTTGAACACTTCAATCTCTCACGTGCCATTATACAAAACTTCACGTATCCTTTGACCGATTCGTGGGTCCGCATTGGAACTTGGAAATCAACCAACTCCAGGACATCATGCGAACCTATAAAATAATCAACATCCTACCTAAATCTGGAAAATGAAAATAAAACAAGTCGGGGAACCGGAAGCTGGACGCTTCAGGTATGAAAGGTTTTGTGTATTTTCTTTTATAGAGACGTTTGAGTGTGATACGCATATAGGCATATATTGCAATTTTGACCTATTATAACTTTGTTAGTAGCAGTGCCATTTTCACCAAACTTGGTACGATCAAGCTATATAATATAGTTTACATTGCTGCAATTTCGTGGTGCTAGGATGAACTTAAGGGGGATTCTGCAACCAATTATTGAAAATTATAGCAATATAATATTATTAACTTTATTTGAAAGGATATCGGTATGGAAGTATTTTGCAGCCTACCCACCATATAGTGGCAGCCTCTCATTTTTTTCAGATTTTTCGGTTGGACAGTTTCTGAGAATGGCATCGTTAAATAAATCATCCATTTCGACCCCCCAACTCCCCGCCTTTCGATTGGACAGTTTCTGAGAATGGGTCGTTAAATAAATCATCACTTTCGATTTCGAATTCAAGTGACAGTATTTTGAAATGTATACAATACATATTTCGGGGACCAACCGCCCCTCCCCTCCCTCTTCTTAGTCAATAAAGGAAACTATCTTTCAAATCAAATCTTTCATTTAAACTAACTAACTACCTCCAAATTCTAGTAAATATTTCATGTATAAAGCAGAACTACACTCATCTGCAAATTTAAAAACGATCCCACCCCATCAATCCCGAGAAACCTGTTTTGCTAAGCACGGACCCTTAATGCGAAAACTATTCTTCACTCGCTAAGAGAATACTTTTTGAATAAAGTAACTGCAAATCTGACACTCGCAACTAACTCCGTTTTTTGGACCAACGAACTTATCCAGCCTCCTGAAAGACAAAACGATTCCTCTAAATTGCGCTCCTCCCAAAAGACAAAGACGATCTCCACTCCGGGTCCAGCTGATCATTTTCTCAATCTCATCAGCCGGTCCGGATTTCGCTAATCCTTACTTTCACTGACCCCGACCTTGAACTTCGAATTTCAAGTCGGCGGCAGCAACAGCAAAAATTGCATTAAATTTTTCGAGTTGTTAAATGCATTTCCATTCGCCGCAGTCAGAAGCACAACGTTAGGATTGCATTCAACGATAGTAAAAGGGTCGACGTCCATTTTGTCCTGTAAACGGTTCGCTTGCAATATATGTATATTAGGAAATTACTATATAAAAGTGAATTTCTGTGATTTAATTTTTTAAATGCAAATGAGATTTTGGGTCATTTACATTTAAAAAAGGGGTTTGGAGAAAGGTACCAAGTAGTAGTTTTTTTTTTTTTTTAAATAAAATAAAATTAATCATGTTAAATATTAAATTTTTGATATAAGTGAATGAGTGAATGTGCGCATGGGAATTAGGAAATCGAAAGGAGTATATTCGGAAAGCTAAATGGCAGTAGAAAAGAAAAATAAGAAATGCTGCATGTTATGAAATGCATTCTCTCGTCAGATTGTCACTGGACAAGACGAATAAAATGCTGCATATGCCGGAAAACACTACAGTTTTCTTTCCTAATTAGCCCCTTTCGCTGCACTGATGAAGGCGATAGTCGATTGCCGAAATACAGTGTTTGTGTTTTTTTTAAATGAAAGATTTTTAACCAGTAAAGGTTTTATCTTTACTTATATTCCCTCTGAATGTACTTGAAGTGCAATGAATCTTTCCTCGAGTTCATTACTCTTAGAAATAGACTTTGTGGGTCATATAATATTAGACTAATTTCACATTCTGTTTATAATTGCCAATAAACAAATAAACTACGCCGGTCGTGCGAAACGCATCTAAAATTCATGAATTACTTTGGAAAAGATCCAGACGCACGCCTTCACGATGCGTAAACGCAAATAATTCTGAGTAATAGTTTTCCAAACAATAGATAATAAAAAGAAACCCGCAATAACAGTAGTCTAAACACATAATATTGATTCATTGGATACCATATGATTTTGATTAATTTATTGCACGAATTATTACATTTGCATGAATTTTATTAAGCGTGCCTCAACCCATTTTATTGTGATGGGGTCACCACTTGAGCAATGAGCCTTCTTGCTACGATCACGAATGGTCCAATTGTTGTCTATTAAGGTCTACCATAATTTTTGGCGACATTACGCAAACATTCTAACCTAGATTTTTTTTGCTGTAGATAGTTTTTGGCCAATGGAGTTGATTACAACAACTATCACGAAGGTTTTGGGGGCAGGTTTGGTGATACGCAAGGTTTCTTTTTAAAAAAAGAGAATTGACAAGTATTGACTTTCTCCTGTAGCTGTTGTCAAGAGTGTCATCTAAAGGCTTCACGATTGACAAGAAGAAAAAGATATTGTTTTTCGAATTCTGTTATGGGAAGATACTTCGTACGTGTATTCGCTGAACTATCGCGTCTCCACCCATTCCCCCAACCAAATATGATTGCAATAAATTTGCTAATAGGATGAATTTGACCTATTGAATGTTTTTTTATTCCAGCCAAATTGGATTCGTCTATTGTGTGCCTTGACTGGATGCACGTACATAGTCGTGACTATAACGAACGATTCGGGCACGTGCTTTTTGAGGAACATACAAATCCAGGTCTCTTTTTTTCGACCCCCGTAGCGAAACTAATGAATAAATTATACACAGTCATGCTAAAAGTCTTGCTTGCAAGTATTGCCCTTTTGGATTGTATCTGAAACTTGTTTCGTAAATTCAGTTTAGTTAGATCTGACTCTTGTTTGAAGATAAAATTCTGACATTTATATTCAGAAGTTTATCTGTTCTGAACAAAGAGTTGAGTCTGAAATTTAAGTTTCTGTTCCCATCGTTTCCCAGAAAGCATTAGAATTGGTTCTGCCGTTCTTGATTAATATAAATAAATCTATTTCCTAATTAGTTGCAGTTAATTGTTTCCTGAAAAAAATATGTGAGGCTTCTCATGATGCGGGGAAAATCCGAGAAGGGAATAGAGAATTTCTCCACTTGATGTTGTGCGATTTCCATCTATGATATATAAAAACGGTTCCCAGTTCGCACAGAGACGTTTGATGGGGCCAAGCTAATCAATTTGTTATGTACAGATTCTCTCCTATTGAAAGTTTCTATTAACATTAATTACAAAGGAAATGAATATTTTCCAGGTCATTATCATCTCGATGTCATGAATATAAATATTCAGAAGACGCGTAGTGACCCAAACAGGATATTTAAAATATAACTCAAGATCAAAACTAAGAAGCTCGGGAAGGGCTGAAGAATTAATTTACATTTATTATTAGTATACTTCGTATTTGATGAATTTATTTCCGGGGGCATCCATTTACTTGCAAATTAAAGACTGTTTCAGTAATTGATTGGAGCTAATTGGACTTCATAGGAATAAAACTGAATAGCTTTTCCTAGAAGCATCTTTTCAATTATCGATTCAACATCGACGCGAAGATAGTCTGGGACAATTTTTTCTTGCAGATATTCGAGTCATGGGTAGGTAGGTATCAGTTGCCGCTCGGAGAAGCCCAACTAGCGCTGTAGAGCGCCGTTTTGATGCCACAAACTCCTAAGACCGTGACTGATGTTATGGGAGCAGGGAGAGAGAGTTCAGCCTACTGAAATATACAGAACAAGCGCGTAGCATTCACGAAGGCAAGCACCTTTCTCACCTGGCAGCTAGAAATCTCTCTGAGGTCCCCAAAAATGGTTTACCCAGTGTCCGTAGCCTGACTCTAGCTAGAGCTGGATAATCGCAAAGGAAGTGCCTAAGGATTCCCCCCACTCTTCTCGGCAGCCTCGTCAATGCGAATTGAAGGCCGGCACCCCGTGCAGACCGCCGTAGTCTTGTAAGCATTTGCACGCACCAAATCCTTGACTTGGCAGAGGTGGTAAGCCTTCGCCATCCAAGGCATGCGGCTGCTAACTAGTGCGAGTGGATTTCGCCCTTGGCAGTCACCAGCGAGACACCGACTGTACCCGCCAAAAGACCGCCACTCATTCCCCTCTATGTTCCCAAACCCGGGAACCCAGAAGAAGGTGACCTCGAGCGTGATGCCCAGACTGTTCAGCACCTTTCTGCACTGCCCCACCAAGATATCGGCGTCGAGTACAAGGCCCTAATGATCGCTTGGCTGTCGGTCAGAATGGCTATGTTATGTTTGGGACTCGGATCATGTTCCAGCCATCGACAGACTTCCAGTATCGTCATTACTTCCACTTGGAATAGACTGTCGAAACCTGGGAGACCATACGACTTGGATACAGTGTGTGTATTCGATAAAACAACCGCACCGACTCCACTGACCATCTTTAATCCACCGATGAAGAATACTGTGCCATAACGTTGCAACACGCCGCCGGTCCTCCACTCTCTTCTGGTTGGAAAGTCCACAGCAAAGTTTCTCATGAAGTTCAGCTTGTGTGTGGCATACTCCATGTGGAATCGTCTAGGCCGTAGGGCTTGCTTCACGTAGCCTTACGGCACTGCACGCTACAACGTATTTAATGTGGAGATCTAAGAGGAGGAGATTCAGTAGTAAATTAAGAAAATCTGCCAAGCAGGACTGAAGAACCCCAGTAGCGCCTACATTCGTGGTTCTTTGAATCCTATTGGGCTTCGTTCTTTTATACTTTTTGCTCAAAGCCTGCTTCCATACAATAGAGCCGTACGCTAGGATTTGATGCACCACAGCCGCGAACATCCAGAGAATCATCCTCACCCGGAGACCCCATTTTTTGCAAACATAGAAGGATATCCAGGCCCTTCTTAACCCTCAGTTCTATGCTCAATCTCCAGTTTAGTTTTGGAGGTTATACGCAGACACTTTACATTGGAGGAAAGAATCAACCTTTGTTCATTCAGCCGTGGTAAGTGGAATTCAGGTACCCTTCTCTTGGTGGTAAATACCATCGGTTCCGTCTTGGTGGGGTTTATGCCGACACCACATCTTGCGGCCCACAGGCACACCTTTCGCAATGCTCTTTCTATAATGTCGTTCATAACAGACGGAAACATTCCTGAGCCTAATATCACCATGTCGTCGGCATACGTCACTATCTTCACCCTGCTGCTGTCCAATATTCGTAAAATTTCGTCCATCACAATTAACCAGAACCCCGAAGAAATGGCGACACCGTGAGGCGTGCCTCTATTCACAGCTCTGACCAAGTGGTTGCCTCCCAGATCCGACTTGATTATCTTGGTACTTGACATAGATATAATCTAATACCCCCCAATCCAATACTGGTCACTGGCTTGTACTACAGTGACCGCTCAACCGTACCAATTACCTTGTGAAGAACGGTTTCTGTGGATTTGGCTTTGAAATAGACGTACTGGGACTTAACGAAAGGCATTCTCTCCATAATTGCTCTTAAGCGGATGTCCAGGATGCGCTCTAGGGTCTTCAGCACAAAAGAGGTGAGGCTGATTGGCAGAAAGTCTTTCGCTGAATCATGGCCCCTTTCGGTATGAAAACCACTCGCGTTCATCTCCAGGACTGTAGTACGAGTCCTAAAGGGATACAGCTCCGGTAAATTTCAACAAGCCACGGCATAATCCTTTCCTGCTGCTTCTGTAGGATGACTGAGGTGGCCGCAAATCCTCCAAGCAAAGCTCTCACAATCCTCCTCGCTGGCGGGAAAATGCGTCTGAACCAGCAGCTTCAAGGGTTCACCAGAAGATTCCGTCCGGGAGCCTTCCGACTTTTTAAGAAAGGACGGGATATTATGTTCCTTGGACAGAATCTAACTGAGCCTCGAGGATTCGCTGGTACTTTCGATGTTCTGACATTAGTTCAACCAAGGTCGTCTCTTGGCGGTTCCATGGTCCGCTTCCTGAGACTGGAGAGATCTTCATTCCACAATCGTAAAAGTAGCTTTTTGCTGTATTTATATGGGCACCAGATTTTAAATGTCATATCGAATGCCTTTTCTAGAACCCCGACCTATGATTCTCTTTTGGCAATCTTATCAATTTGCGCATCGGAGTGTTTGTTCTTAATTATTTGTCCAAACTTTCTCCAGTCGATCCTCCTGGGGTCTCTGACGGGTTTGGAAACCTCTCCGGCGAGATATAGACTGAAGAGTATCCAATTGTGATGTGAGAAGGATCTCCGGTCAGATACTCTCCAGTTCTAAACCCTGAGAAGCCCATTGTGAGTTAGTAGGATTATATCAAGGTCCCCTTCCCAACCTTTTTAGTTCTTCGAGCTGGAGAAATGGAAGGTTGGTGTACTGCCCCTGCTACACATCGACAAGTTTGTAGTAATAATAAAATCAAAGAATGACTCACCTCTCTCGTTCATTTTCGAGCCGTCTCGAAACAAATGTCCTGCATTGGCATCGCAACCTATCAACAGGTTGGCCTCCTTTGTGGCTATGTGGTTCGGTTTGACCACGAATAGGTCGCTGGAACTCAGGTCTGGACTCAGAAAAAGGTGCAGATTTTTCTTAGCGAGTTACATGCTCTAGGTCTGTCCTGATCACCGTCTCCTGTGCTGTGGAATAAATTAAAATATTTGCTTTGGAGTCCTTTGATGGTTCGGTTGCCCCCGAACCAAGGCTCCTGTATTAGTGTGATGTCGTTATCTTCCTCTAGGACGAAGACAAACTGATTAGCCAAAGCAGTGCAGTTCGAGTGCTGCAGATTTATCTGCATTGCTCTCAGCATGATCTGCTTGCGTGGGGGGTTCGTCAGTCCCCGTCGGACCGTGGCTTTTTATCTCCTCCACCAGCTGGTTGACGGCATCGATTGGATCCAGGTCGTCGTCCGGTTATGCAGAACGGAACACTTTTCAGGTTTGCGTTCCTGACTCCGAACCGCATTTTATAGTCGACCTGTTCCAGTGCGTGCAGGCACTTTCCGTTCATACGGAGCAGAAAAGGTTGGCTGGTTGTCTGAGGTTCCTTCACCTTGATAAAAACCCGGTCGTCCACGGGAGTCTTGGGGTTTTGAAGGTGCACGGATTGGACGAGCTTGTCCTTATCCATGCTTATCTTCGGCAACCAGATGCGAGGGAGCGGTCTCCTGGGAACCTCCTCGTAGGGGATGAGTTTCAGCTTTGCGTCCTCTCAATCGCACAAACCGAGATAGTCTCTGGAGAATTGGTCCTCGCAAGCTATAACGTGGAACCCACGGACCACCTATCTCCAACAATCTGGCGCTCAACACTGATTCACACCTCGGTGCTAGTTTGCTGCTAGCGGAATTACCATCCGCCAGGGCCACACATAAGTGGCTCCTGGCCACTTCCCTGAAAGGTTTCGCAGTTCGTGACTCGTCGGTTAGCTGTTGTTTAGCTTCCGAGCTCTTGCCCACTCTCCTCCGCTTGTGATCTTGGTCGACCTCGTCTTGAGATTGATTGGGTTTGAGAGCATTTGCTGCTGCATTCCTCAACAATCGCCTGGTATTTACCGATGTTTTCTTCATCCCGCTCGTCGATAGTACCGATCTTCTTATTTTTAGCAATCTTGCTGAGAATATGCGTAGTCTTCTGGTACTGGCTCTTGAGCAGGACACCCGTGGACCCTCGCTTTTTAGTCAGTTTCCGGTGACCGACGTTCTTATCGGTCTTTTGAGGAATCCCCCGACGTCGAGGGTTTCAGGTTAGAGGTACTATGTCTGGTACTGGCTACATCCAGCTTGACGGCAGTGGATTCCATGCTGGAAACCACTAGTCCGTTTTCCGTTACGATTCGTCAGGTCCCTGCGGTTAGATTCAGCACAGTGGTGCTACGGCTGGTATCGAGTGAGCTGCTCTCGACAACTACTGTCTCCTGCCTGGATACCAGCCCCTCGCCCTTCGGTGATGCGCCTGGCATTACCACCTCTTCTTGTATTGTCGGTTTATTTGTTTTTTTAATAATGAAGTCCATGTCTTGGTCCCATTAGTAGTCCGGGAAGTATGTCGACCCTGGCTAGCCCGGGCACCAGGGTAAGGGTCTTATTTCAAACTGAAGATACCCAAGGTATTCAGAGTTCACATACTAAAGACCAAGGTCACCACTGACCACGGAGTCCTCGGCGTATTCTGTTCCACCTTGGCTTGGGGTCTTATTAGCAATTTCTCCAGTGCAGGGAGGACGATCCCCGGGCTGTTGCCTCGGCGCATTCCCTAACAAAAGATTGGATAAATATTTTAATTCACATTAAATATTCAACAAGCTCTTATTCAGCGAAATTCATCATAGCTTTGCGATATCAGTCATGAAAAATTAATCAAATCTAGAAATGCTTTCACGAGATGCATCTACATCTGACCTAAAAACAGCTAGCGGCAACTGCAATCAAAATACATGCAAATGACTAAAATCATATAACAGTTACATAATCTTGATTATTCTTTTCTCTTCATTACATTCTCGTGGCTGTTCTACATGCCATATTGCATTTTTGCAGTTATTGACACAATCTCGATATTCCATGATGAGTCAATCACATAATGAATCCCGTACTTTCATTACTTCGATCTTATTATTTGCTGGTAATTTGATACTGCACTTATTGCATTGTTGAATGTATCTATCCCGTTCGAAAGGTTGGATGCAATCACACAGTAATGTGGTATTCCGTGGAATTTCTCTGTGGTAGAGCTACTGTTCAGTGATATCTATGATGCCAGGAAGATCGACTCATAAAACGTATCTGAATATGAAAGTTGGCTGACGCATTCAAAGGTGTAGAGGATGATGTAAACCTTCGAAAGATCATACAATACAATGATGTGAATGGATACCGTATGAAATTCTAATCAAGTTTGATTCATACATGCATTTCTCGTGCTGTAATTGATTTTTATGGCTGTAAATCCATGTTTGATATAACAATCGTTGAAATTAGATAGTTAGGTACAGTGTGTTTCGAAAAATGTCTCAGTAATACGGATTTCTATCTGTGGAGCTATCAAGTAAGGTAGTTGTCAAAAATCATGACCATGTAAACCATAAAGTATCAAGTGCCCCATTTGTAAAGAAGAGCTAGATTTGTCTTAAGTCCAGTCCAACATAAAGTAGATGCGGACTTAGGATCCCTCATATCCCAAACAAAATCTTTGCTTTAGACAGGCTTGGGTTTAAGTTACTGAAGGTCCCAGGAAGTTCAACACCTGCCATGTAGACATAATCAGACGGTCTTCTGCGGGCACGGGTAGATTTGGAGACCACAATCGGAGCCCCGCCATGACTGAGTGCAGGCTCAGCATTCATACCAGTGGGTGCAAGGCCTATCTAACATCTCTGCCGCAACTAAGGGGGACGGCCCCCGAATTGTACAGCACAACTCCACGCTGGAGCTCCAAGGAGCTCTGCTCGCGATGTAGGCATAACCACAACCACCATAAAGTTCCCACAAGGGAGCCAACCGCAAATAACCGAGCCATGAGCACATCCTCCAAGAATTTTTCCAGAACATATGCTCTCAGAGGGCCATCCCGGTTCCCATGGTACAAAATAACCTCCGATGAGGCTTCGTAGCAAGAGTCGCTTCAGATAAGTCCCTTACAGACGTCGCTCTGATCCCATCAGTCAACTACCGCTCTGCATACAATACAACACATAAAACGTCACAATACAACATTAACATAAAACTCACAAAACTGGTGGTTGTCCAGCATGGCCACTATAGCCTTTCGTCCACCATACTGTAGGCGAGGCAGTGTCGAGGAACGCCCTTACGCGTGTATTGATTAGCACACCGAAAGGTATCACTACTAGCAAGGCACTGACTAAAATCCAGATTCCGGATGTCACGGTACGCTGGACAGACACAGAAAACATGGAACCAGTCCTCTGAGACATTCCACAACACAACGCAACCCTGACTGGAGGCAAGGTTCCGCGAGAAGAGAAACTTATTCAAGCAGCCATGCCCCGTCAGGAGGAAGCCATCTCAAGCGCAAACTTGACGACGGAACTTCCTCTGGCAGACACATTTTTGACGTACTCATATGTAACCCAATTTTCCCCACATTCATTCTATCTAAGCTGCCACTTAGATGTTACACTCTTATCTAACAACCATTTGACCGTCCTAAACCCTCCACCTGATCCACACTTACTAAATTTGTTGGCAGTAAAGGTACGCCCCTCCTGATCCTGTAGGCCGTGGCATGCCGGACTACTCCCAGATTAAGAGGGTGAACACCCAACAAGACCTGCATGGCGTCAGTCGAAATCGTGAGACATACAGGAAGCCACTCGCTGACAAGCGTAGAACAGTTTCCTGCCCTGTGCATAATCGCAAAGTGATACAACATAGGGAGCCCGTACATAGAACATACAAGGAAGAGTCTCACATATATGGATCCAGCAGTTCCTCCTGCTTAGATCCCATTCATACCTCATCACACGCACACCAATTTAGTTAACTGTGGCTTGAGCTCATGCAGGTGTGGACCCAAGGACCTACGCTCCCTGATCGTGACTCCTAAGTATGTCACTTTCTGCCAGTATTTCAAACAAACTCCGTTCGATTTAACCAAGGGTGAACGACGTAGGCAGCATTTCAGCATCATTGCGACGGTTTTATACGTTGAGGCCAGGAGTTAACGATGCGCATGTACTCAGCTGCTTGAGCTCAAGTCGACTGTTCATCTCAACAATAATGAGGAGATCATCCACGTACGCAACACATTCAGCTACGGTAGAACGCTCACCCAACAGTTCATCCATCATCAAGTTCCCTGTGGGCAGCCGAGTTTCACATTTGCCGACACACACTCGTTGACACCTTGGATGAATGCTTCCTGCCATGCAAGTAGCTCTTCCACGGAGCTAATTCCTTGCAGCCACACTCACAAAGTTTCGACAACACAGACTACCCATTTAGGTACTCAAATGCGCCTTTGAAATCTACGAAGATTCCAAGGGCGCACTTGCTTCGACAAGGGACAACATAGTTCTTCCCATACATGAACCTGCCAGAACGGAAGCCATACTACCTGGCAGACACCAGATGGAATGTTTTCACCCTCAGTCGTTGGACCGTAATCCTCTCCAGGACGTTGCTAAGGGCCGGGAAAAGAGATATGGCCCTGTAAGGTCGACGAATTTTCTTATCATTCTCTGGTGACTTCAGTCTCCCCTTGGCTTGGTATCGTCTTGAAAGATTCATAATTGATTTCTATAGTCTTGGTTATCGGCTGTTCCTTTCTGGGACTAACTCGTTATGATCATCGGACAACCTATGTCGCTTATCCTTTGGTGGCAATTGGGCGATTTTGTTTTGCCGGAGGTGATGTTCCACCCGGAGGCCCAATCAACATAGAAGTGTCAATTCGCAAAAATACTTAGCTAGTTAGTTAGTTTAGTTTATTGGGGGGAGCCACATCTCCGAGCACTCAGGCCATTGTCAGGCCCATTGTACTGTCCCCGTAAATCGCTTATTCAATGGCTTCTCGCCTACATCGTTCGCATGATTTCGAATCTGAGAACATTCTATAGAGGCAGAGAGTGTGGAGATTTTTCATTGAAGAAAACCTTGCCAAGGTGTCTTCGTCTAAAATCTGAGGAGGCTGGGTAGCTGCATAAAAAGTGCAGGGCCGTCTCCTCCTTCTCCTCACATTGGTTGCACATAGTCGAAACCACCACCCCAATCTTTTTCATATGGTAGTTTATGGAGCAGTGCCCCGTTAAAAGCCCTACTAGGATTTTCATGTCCCACTTCTTAAGAAACAACAAAAATGCCGCTCTAGTGACCCCAGGCTCTTTCGCAAGGATTTTCGCTTGCCGGCAAGAGTCCAAATTTCTCCACTCGGTTGCGTGAATCCTTGCAATTTCACCTTTCAGAGTAGACTTGACAGTAGATGGTCGGATTCCAAGAGCTGGTTCTGGGCCCATCATTGTGGATCCAGACCCTCGGCGAGCCAGTCTGTCAGCCTCCTCCTTACTAGCGATATTAGAGTGCCCCGGTGCCCACATCAGGAATGTTTCGTTCAGTCGGCCAAGTTTCAGCAGCACCTGATGACAACTCCACATCAACTGGCCAATACTTAATCTCAGTTCTTTAATTTTGGCGAGGATTACTTAGAGAAGTTTTTCAGTTTCCAGTGCTGAACGACCCTAGATGGACCTCAGGTTGAACAGCTCATTTAGCTTAGTTTTTTAACATTCATTTCAGAAACCCTAATATTCAAAAGGATTTTTGGCTTATCAACCCTTTCTCCTGGTCTGCTGCGTAGCAGCATTCAGATGATGGTGTTAAGGTTGTTGTAGACACCAATCTGTTCCAAGACTTCAACTCCTTTTCTGGCTCGTTATTTGAAAAACGTGATTCAAGTGCGAAACTTTTCAGTTTGCAGTGCTGAACGACCCCATTTATACACACTTTCTTTGAGGGTTTGCCAAAGTTTGATGAATCTCAGATTGACCAGCTCATTTAGTTTGTCCCTGTGTAACTTACTGGCACTATCCTCGACAGTTCCCAAGCATGGGAAAGTAGTCATTCGTTGTGAAGTTATTGAAATCTCCAAAGAGGACATTAAGGAAAATTTCAATATAGGCGGAGTTGTGTTGCTCGGAACGGATTTATTTTTTTGAAAAAAATACATATTTCGACGCATTTTTTGTTGATGACATATGATACTCTAAGACAGATCTGACCATGAATTTGAAGAAGGAATGTCTGGACAGTCCTGACAGCTGTAATGGCTTCGGCAAGAATGTCCCTCATGTTTTGTCTAAGCCGTAAATTTGGCAATTTCTTGTGGCTGCGAAACGTGGACAAATTATGTTTTGTTCATAGGAAAGGTCCTTAACTGGCTAATAGTCTGCGAGGCAGGCAATTGTCTGGTAGACCTACCGGCGAAAAGAACAATGGGTCCAATATGAGCTAAGTGCTTGAATTGTCCGTCTATTTCCTTAGCTTAATCTAAGCGACGATAAGCCTAATAGAGATTGAAGGGGTTTTATCAGTTAAATCAATTATCGAATTGTCGGCCTGACTAACAGCTTTTTCAGATTAGCGTGTAAGGAAACCAGCCAGTCATATAGTACTCCCAGCTTTGGCCATGCTTCCCTAAGTTCCTTAGTTTCAATCCATGGGATCGTATTCTTGTAAGCTAGATATACTCGGTAATTTGTCGAATATCCGATAAGTCTATCCAGAGCTGTAGAACTGGAACGGTGCCGCTGTTGGTGTCAGATATTCCCAACTAGGATATTTTTTTCCTGTACTTGACATAACGGTGTACTGGAAGGTTTTATGAATTAAAGCGCTGCACATCCTTTAGAATTGGACGAAAGTATTTTTTTCGTGAAGACGGGGGACGAACTAGATATTTTCTTTAGCAAATGTCGGGGGTTTTTTTTCAGGAAGTACCTTGTCCTTTTTTGTCATAAAATTCCTGACGGTCTTTAAGAGAAAATAAGGATTAGCATTCACTGTTCCTCAATTATATCCGCAGGGTCCTCTTATCTATAGAACGATAGACGATGACTGACTGGCTACGAAGCACTTGCTGAGGTTTATAGCCCCTCCCCGTTGATAAAACAGGAGCTTGTGCCGTGATCCTCTGAGGATTCGCTAAGTGGGTGCATTTCACTCCTCGAGGGAGTAAACAGGATATACGATTCTTTGAAATACCCAATATTACTTTTCACTTGGCTCCAGGACTAAAGCGATAATCTGCCACAAAGCCACGAAGGACCTCCAATCCTGTTGCATTGGGACCAAAAACTGATCAAATTTTGGCGAATAGCATACTTCTCCGAACCCTTGCAGTCATTGCATGTACCCAGCTATATAATAACGTCCAACACAATGCATCACAACTTTGCATTCATATTTCCTAATATTTCATAACTTTCATCGCCATAAACTGTACCTCCAATACCTCCTCATTCCGTTACAAAGCGCACTTGCACCGAACAAACTGAAGTTACCGCGGACATGAAAGCGCAAACGCAACCATCTGGAACTTTTTCAAAAGAAAGAACCTCGACGATTGGAAACTCCATTCCTCAATGTTGAGTACATCAGATAGCCGCCTCCGACAACATTTGAAAAGTATTCTCGGTTGGGTAAATTGTTGACGAGGTAATACAATGGCGGTGTAACGAACAGTTCTTGCATGAAAGTTAACACATGACCGGGTATACATGTGTCTGGAACGAATCTGGCGGAAAGGTGTCAAACGACCATCAGTTACGGTGCTTCAATGGACGCTGGGAAAGGTACACGCATATAAATCGAAGAAGTTTTTTTTTATTCGAAATAACCTGGGTCGATGCGTATTAAATCGATTAAATGTAAGTTGGGAAGTTTCGAGGACATTAAATTGAATCTAGATAAATTGAAATCGATTCAGCAGAAAAGTTATCTAAAAGCCCTGAATGAATTCTTTTAAGAAGGCACTGTACAGTTTTCTGAGTAGAAAGTTGCTTACACATTCGATATTGTGGAAATTTTCTTCTAAGAAAAATTGCAAATCAATTTGGCCTGAAAACCTAAATTAATATTAAATTCGGAATGGAGTCATCAAATATACAATAATTCAGTTGAAACGTACGCGATAAAGTGAGAAGCGTCAGTCTAAAATCAACTTGTAAGGACAAGATGCGTTTGTCGATGGTCAGAAGACGGCTAAGAGGGGAGAGCTATCCCAAAAACCTAAAAAGGTCGCGAAATTAACCGTGAAATCTCCCAAATCTTGAAGCTGGGGCAAATGTCGAAGTACCAACACGAGAGCTAAACTTGCAACTAAAAAAAACTCTCGACAGCGCGCATGAAGCCGTGAAACTTCGGACTCGAGTGCAGCGATCAGAAAAGATCCTTGTTTCATCTGCTTCAGAAGTATAGTGACCTCTGAGGTTCCCGCTCTGCCTTGACATTCTCAGGTCATTATATTAGAGAGTGTCCCTGTAAAAGCTAAAGAGGAGTAGGGAAAAGGGGATCCTTAAGTAAAAAGGAAATTAGTTTGGATTATAAATGGTTATAAATTCACAGGAATAAAAAAGTAGGGGCAAATGAAAAAAAATGATGAAATAAAAATAATAAAACGCAAATTAAATAAAATAAAAAAAAATTAATAAAACGAAAAAATATAAAAATAAGAAATAAAAATATAAAAAAAAAAGTGGGAAAATATTACAAAATAAGATATTAAGTCAAATATCAATCAGTCAACAGAAATGTGTAATGCAGGCACCGTTCTCCTAAGAGCTCTCCAGGGATAAAAATACAACCCCTACTCCCCTAATTTCCATCTTTTTCATATGCGGCGGTAAAAAGTTTGAAGCAAAGAATGAAGGCAACATTAAGTCTAGCGTGTTGAATTAATCCAGAATCAGGTAGTTTTAGTTTGGAACTGTGACGATCTTAAAGCACTGAACGCCCCCAGGCATCAAGATGCTGAGAAGACACTATTCTCCCATTCGTGTTAATCAGGCACGGTTGACGTTCGCGCGGAGAAACTTCGAAATAGTTTAGCACTTGAGCAACCATCGTTTGCATGTGCTCAAACTGGATATTTTGTCGGTGCACTAGCATCGATGTCTCCGCATGTGTGAAGAACGCAAGCGAAATAAAAAGCCTCGCACCAATTCTCATTATCTTTTAAGATTGCCTTATCATTCCGCTGTCCTGATTTATCGTCATCAGTATCCGATCTTGTGCAAAATCTCCGTGTTACTCTACTTTACGTTTCCTCAAAAGACCAAAAACGTTCTCTTCCCTTTTTTGCCCAGCGGGTTCCTGCCTTCTGGCCCGGAATGGCTGTCGCTGCTGCGGGAAACACCTATTTGTTCCTCGTCATAATTAGTATCCTTGTAAGGGGTTCAAAAAAACACCTACTCACCTCCTTAGGGAATTTCTCCCAGGAAATTTGGATCTGGGACATGGCCGCAAATCAGAAACAAACAAAATTCACCAATTCCAAAACAAAACAAAAATTATAATGTAATAATAACCTATCTACATCCAAAGATATTAAATTGACGGACATGCACGCTTCGAACAACTCAGCGAACATGTCCGGCCTAGATTTCACGGCAAGCTTAGTGGCCTTATTCGGTACTCCATCCAGGCCCGGCGCTTTATAGTCTCCTATTCTACCGCAGATCTTCAGCAGCTCGTCTCTGATGATTTTCAGCAAGAAAGAAGGACACGTGATCTGCGGAGATGCACGGCATCTGAATCGTCCCATCACGATGCTAGAAGTTACGTCCGCTTCTGAGCAGAACTCCTTAAAGCATTTCCTCTTGATTCGTTGGATAGCGAGCTTGAGGGTTTTGCGGTCTGCCTTATAGGCGCACTCTTTTTGCTCCTGATCGACTGCCTGCCTATCGCCCTCTGAGCCGCTCTTTTGGCTCAGTGGCAAGCTGATCGAAAGCTGCGCAATACACCATTCCGCCAGTAGTTTGGTCTTCTACTGGGGAATGAGCATTTCCTAGGCATGGACACGTCATATGCTTTGGCGATGCATTGGGCCACATGGGCGGCTCTTTCCGTAGGGTTGCCTGCTTTATCAGGTTGATTTAAGCACACCTCTATGAAGGTCTGCTTATCCAAAGCTTTTGCAGACCAGCCTTAAAACTTTCTCGGTCCCGGGCATGATGGGTCTTTGCCCAGTGGCTCGACACATGTCTCAAAGAAGATTACCTGGAGATCGCTGTGGGTGTAGCGTTTGCTGATGCTCCAGGACATACCACGCGCCAGAGATGACATAGGTCAGGTCTACAACCGAGTCTGACCCCCCTTTCGGAAAAGTATTTACATCACCTTCGTTAGCCAAAACTATGTTCATCTGCGCAAAAGCGCTTGATAAATTGCGCCCCTTGGCAATTGATTCTCTACTACCCCACTCAAGGGACCAAGCATTGAAATCACCTTTGGACTTCGTCCCCTTGCCTCGAGAATAACATTACCAAGCATTTCCTTGAATTCAGACGGTCTAACTTGGTGGGGCATAGCAGCTGTATACATATACGCCACTTATTTGCGCCCACACCAAGCCACTGGTTGCCTGACTTGCAGTACATTGTATGGCCTGTCGACCGCAAACCCATATCGCCGCTTCACCAGTCGAATCTGTGACCCATATGCCACGGTGACGGTTCACTTATGATGGCGATTTCCATTTCAGATTCGAACGTGGTCTGCAATGATTGAGGTTTATTTGAATAGACCTCATTTTCTCATTGCAATGAGCGCCTTCCTAAATTTCGGACGTTTACCACTTCCAGCAATATCCCGGTTATCCTGTCCCTCTTTTACTTTGCACAATAGGCATTTGGGGTCCCTATTGCACTCCCTGGCAATATGGCCTTTCTCCCCACACCTTCTGCATCGATAGGATCGACCAATGCTGCTGGTACATACCTTCGCGAAGTGCCCATATAGGAGGCATTTAAAGCACGTCTTTAGTGAAGTTTGTTCTCTTAAACGGCAGACAACCCATCCAATCCGAACTTTTCCGGCCGCGAACAACATCTGCGCTGCTTCGGCTGGTAGTAGTGTTGTGGCCGTTTGAGTACCGCCATATGCTTTTCATAAACCCACATCAGACTCCTCGATAAGTTCTTTCATCTTCCTCTCCTTCAGAGCAGTACTAATTACTCCTTTCGATGGCACTTCATGGAGATCCTTACATTGTATGTAGATCTCATGTTTTTGGCCATGCACTGCGGCATTTTCCCCAAGTAAATTTTTGACTTGGGTGCGAAGTCATCAGTTTTGCCTACGGTGGATTTTTTCAGCTCGAACATAAGATCCCCTTTCTGCGTTCTTCAGATTCTGTTCACATTTCCGCTCAGATGTTTTACGTCGGAGTCAGCTTTGACCTTTCTAAGTATCTCCGCATAGGACAGGTTGCCCTTACTGGAGATAACAAAGGCATTTGGACGAGTTCGCACTTTTGCTTTTCCTTTCGCTTTTGTGCTGGTGACTCCATCCATCGTTTTCGTTAATACTGAGCTTCGCAACGCTGGCCGACTTTCCTACATTCGTTATATGCTTTCCTCCTTCTGAACTATTAGTGCTGGTTTTCAGAATTACCTGCCCGACGTATCCTTGGTGTTCTTTTCCTCCATCTGTGATCTAATTCTCTCTAATAGCTCTACCATATTCTTTATAGCTTGGTGTGCGTTGTCCTTGATAAACTCGGACACTTCAACTATTTTCGCCCCAAGCCCCTCCGGATCGGCACTCTGCTCTCTGTGAGCCCCGACAGGCTTATTCCTTTTCATTTTTAGCGTTTATTGACTTTGCCTGTACCTTATCCGTTACCGTCATTGACATTGGTGTGGATCTCATATTTCACGAGCTGCTTTTGAATGGGTCCCTTTCTTGGCCCTGGAGTACCTCCTGTTGTCGCGCATCTTGAACATATACGGTGGGTGTTATCACGGTTTTTGTCGTCCAACGATCTGCTTTCAGTTCATCTTTATTCGGTCTTGTCATTTCTTTTCATCAAGACTTTGAGTGTCAATATCACGCGAAATTGGATATTTTCACATAACATGCATATATGACGTGCTACGTACTAATAGGACAAATGCGCACTCAAATGTCTTTACAAAAGAAATACACAAAATCTTTCACACCTAAAGAGTGCACCTTCCGGTTTCCTGACTTGTTGTGTAGAGAGGTGGTATAAAATTTTTGTGGAAATAATGCAGTGGTCCAAACTCCCTAAGGGCGCGGCTATGGAGAATGAAAAGATCCAAGAGATGGGCATTTTTACCCGGTTTATCAGGGATTCGTCTTGGACAATTCACAAGTTGCCATAAGTTATAGGACTCACATAGAAGCTTCATATGCCTTTCCATCAGGCTTGTGGTAGCTGAGAGCAAATGGGCGGTAACTAGTGAAAAGTTCAGGGTCTTTAAGTGTTTTAGGGATGAGTACCACCCTAATAATAGACCAGTCCTCAGGAAGACTTAACATGCATCAGATGACGTTCAGTTCCCGCGCTAACCAGCCTATACTGGTAAGTAATATTGTCAGACCTAGGAGCGGAGACACGTTGGTGCCTAAGCAAGGCAGTAGTTACCTCTTCTGCAGTGAAGTGATGAGAAACTCTGGGATATCTAAGGACATCCGGAAGAGGGGAGACGGGGGCAATGCTGCCCAGCCAGAAGTTCAAGATATTTAAGGTTTTTTCTTACGTCCCAACACGGGGATTCGTCACTAAGGTAGTTTCCTTGATTAGCATAAAGGATATTACAGGAAGTACGTAAAGTAAGTGGAAAAGAAAAAAGTTTCAATAATGTAGGATGTCCGGGGGCAACCGATTACAGGTTCATTTTTTATTCATTTCAACCTAAGTTTTGCAATTGAGTTTATTTTATTCAAATGCGTTTCTGTATTTTTATCATCATCATCAACGGCGCAACAAGCGGTATCCGGTCTAGGCCTGGCTTAGTAAGGAACTCCAGACATCCCGGTTTTGCACCGAGGTCCACCAATTCGATATCCCTAAAAGCTGCCTACGCTGTCGCTCCATCTCAGGCAGGGTCTGCATCGTCTTCTTTTTCTAGATATTGCCCTTATAGACTTTTCAGGCGGGATCGTCCTCATCCATACGGATTAACTAGCCCGCCCACTGTAACTTATTGAGTTGGATTTTATCCACAACCTGACCATCATGGTATCGCTCATAGATTTCGTCGTTTTGTAGGGCGAACGCGGCCAAGAGTTTGCAGTTTTCTTGCTAAGAACCGAAGTCTCCGAGGAATACATGAGGACTGACAAGATCATTGTCGTTTGCAGTAAGAGCTTTGACCCTATGGTGAGACGTTTCGAGCGGAACAGTTTTTGTAAGCTGAAATAGACTCTGTTGGTTGCCAACAACCGTGCGCGGATTTCATAGACAGGGAAAATTATCAACGCTCTCAAAGTTGTATTCTCCTATCTTTATTTTTCCCGTTTGGCCAGTGCGGTTTAATGTTATTGGTTGTTTGGCTTTCGGTGCTGACGTTGCCCTCATATATTTTGTTTTGCCTTGATTGATATGCAGCCCAAGATTTTATATTCTTGGATATAAAAAGTGTTACCTGTACCGACCATATGTATCTTCGGTGCGAAATTAAACTGAAGACTAAACATAAAACTGTGGATTGGGAAAGCTGGTATAATGTTTACAAGAAGTCATTTGTCCGAAAATCTTTCTATCTTTCTATCGATGCGATGGCTCTTGCCAAAGAACCACGTTAGTAGGCAACTCGAGGGCTATGCTATCTCGCTCAATGGCTGACCTCCATCTAGCCATACCAACATGTCGAACTTTGAAAACTTCACTATTTAATGTTTAGCCAAAGTGCAGTTGAAGACCCGCGATATGGTGATATGACATCGTATTTTCCACCAACCGATCACAACTTAGGTCCGGACTTACAGCAGGAATTTTCTCGGATGCACCTTACATATTTGAATTGTACAGTCTTGTAGCATACAGGGTGCATTATGAACGTAATACGCATTATTTTATTATGAACGGTACATCGCAGCGCGGTGAGAGAGGTCGGAGATTGTGGAGGGGGTTCCCCTTCAAATGAGCCTTGTCCCAGTTTGCTCTGAGCAGTAGGAGTGTTAGGATGTGTCTTTGCGTGAAGTCTGTTTTTCGATTGTGTTACTGCGTAATGGACCGCTCACTGGAACAGCGGTATGCGGTCAAATTTTAGGTCCGGCTTGGGAAGAATGCAACAGAAACTTATCAAATGCTTCAAGAGGCCTTCAAGGAGGGATGCATTTCGAGATCCCAATGCGGAAGGTAGCACAAGGCCTTCAAGAATGGCCAAAAAAGCACGCATAAGTCAGTCTCGCATTGAAAGAATGCTGGTGGTCTTCTTCGACGTCAGAGGAGTCGTCCATTCTGAGTTTGTACCGAAAGAATAAACTGTCAACGCAGCCATTTAGCTGGAGGTGCTCAAGAGACTGAAATCACAGGTCGCACGTGTCAGACCTGACATCAAAAATGTTTTCAAGCTCCACCACGATCTTACCTCCAGTTACACGGCCTTCATCGTTATCAACTTCCTGACCCAGAATAAGACCTCCGTCGGGCCCCAGCCTCCTTACAGCCCTGACTTGGCTCCATTTGACTTTTTTTGTTCCCCCGACTGTAAAAAGAGTTGAAGGGAAAGCACTGGGAGTCGGTGGAGAACATTCCAACTCAAGTTACAGGGTTCCTGAGACGCATTCGAGTCGAGGAGTTTCAAGGTATTTTCCTGCCGTGGCAGAATCCTCTCCGCAGATGTATTGACGCAGGAGGGGACTATTTTGAAGAATTTTAATTATCTATACCAATCGGATGAATAAATCCATTTTTCCCGGTAAATGCGCATTACTTTTATAATGCACCCTGAATCTCAGTGTCTCCCAGGAAAAGATACGAGAGGCTTGTTGACGGATGGGATATGTCCAACTCCTAGCCAAACCACAGTTGATCTGATGGACCACCACCACCATCAAAGTTTTAGAGTTGATGGTGGTGCTCTACAAGCTGATGAATTAGTGCGGAAACTATTTACGCTGCTTGTGAGCTGCTGGCTGACGGAGAAGACATAAGGACAGTATCACTGCGATGGCTAATAGGGGCAGCATCACCGAGCCTCTAGACTTGGAAGAAGACAAAACCCTCATGTACTTTCTTTCCTGTTGCTAATCTTTAGTCTACCCAACAGAATCTAGGCCGTTTTTCGGCAACCTGAAAGGAATCTCTGGCTGTAGGACAAGAGAAAGAAAAATTTTGATAATGCAAGATGCCCTGGGGCAACCGATACCACTTCAGCCTAAGTTTTGGCATTGAGTTTATTTTATTCTATTGCGTTTCTATATTTTGCCCTTTTCTTGATGACTGCCTTGGACATCCCCTGCTGACAGGGACAACACACGAAATATTGCAACAGGAATACTGCACAACATGGCAAAAAAGTTGGAATACCCCCAAGTAATTCCTGGAGTCCAGGGGGAATCATCTTTTTTTTTTTGGATGGAGGTGGAAATCTTAAAAAGACGCTGCTGCGCCAGGTTGCAGCAGTGTGTGGGATTCACACCCACTAAAACCACCCCCACTCTTCCGCCCCGGCCCGTCGCGGGGGAGGCTCTGGTTCGCTATACCAGCTCGTCCATGTCACGTCTCCGTCGCGCCGCCTTCCGAGCTCGATCCAACTCCAGGAGTTTTGTCTGCACCACGGCCACTGCCTCATTTACCGCCATCCAGTTTTCCTCCGACTTCAACATCTCTTCCACCAGGTTGGAGGGCTCGATGACCGCCCCTAAGATGCTGTTCAACCTCCTTTTCTGCTGCAGATATCTGGGACAATGGAACATAACGTGCTCCGGGTCCTCGAGTGTAGCACCGCATTCAGGACAGTTGGGAGACTCGTCCAACTCGAAGCGATGCAAGTACTTCCTATAGCCACCGTGTCCCGTAAGGAACTGTGTCAGGTGGTAATTCAATTCTCCGTGCTTTCGGTTGACCCATTTCTCGATACACGGGATCAATGTATGGGTCCACCTGCCCTTGTCGGAGTTATCCCATCGTTGTTGCCACTTGCCACACAACTCTCTCCTGATGGCTTTTCGGAAATCCGCATTCACCTCGGCTGGATTTGCCTTCCGTTTTTCGTAGAGCCAGTGTGCCTCGCTCGCTAGAAGATCTATAGGGATCATTCCTGCGATAACACACACTGCCTCCGTCGACGCCGTCCTAAATGCGCTGCACACCCTTAGCACAATTGGTCGGTATGCCGAACATATCTTCCTCCGGTTGACAGCGTGGTTCAACGCTCCCGCCCAGACAGGGGCCGCGTATAGCAGGATCGACCTCACCACTCCCGCGATGAGTAGCCTGCGACTATACTTCGGCCCTCCCACGTTAGGCATCATCCTTGCAAGGGATGAGCTGGCATTTGCTGCCTTCTCTCGCGCATAATCCAAGTGTCCCTTGAAACTCAGCTTGGCATCGATCATCACCCCCAGGTATTTGACAACCGATTTTAAGACGACCTCACGATTACCAACCTGGACGGTAACCGTGTTGTTCTTCCTACGGTTGGTAATGAGGACCGCCTCCGTCTTTTCGTCCGCCAGGTCCAGCTTGGCCATTCGTAACCATGACTTGATGGCATGAATGGCTTCATTTGCATAAAGCTCCAAATCCTCGGGATGCTTTGCAATTGCAACTACCGCCAAGTCGTCCGCAAAACCAATCAGCGTTGTCTCCTCCGGCACGCGAAGGCCAAGCACTCCGTCGTACATTATGTTGCACAGCAGCGGTCCCAATACAGAACCTTGAGGCACACCTGCTGTCACAATGTACTCCTTCGGCCCGCCGTCCGTCTCGTACCAGAGAAGTCTGTCCGAAAAGTAACTCTCGATGAGCCGAGCCAAGTAGCTAGGAACACCCAGTTTGGCCAAAGCGCCCTTAATCCAGCCCCAGTTGGCTGAGTTAAAAGCATTTTTGACGTCCAGCGTCACCAGAGCACAGCATTTACCCATGGCCATTGCATTTCGAGCCAATTCCACGACCTTTGCTACTGCATCGACCGTAGAACGGGCTCGCCGAAACCCATATTGCCGCTCTGAAAGACCGCCCGCAAGCTCGATAAACGGGAGCAGCCTGTTGTATATCACCCTCTCCAACATCTTCCCCATGGTGTCTAAGAGACAAATAGGGCGATATGAAGAGGGCACGCCGGGTGCTTTTCGGGGCTTCGGCAGCAAGACCAGCTTCTGCCTCTTCTACTGGGCGGGAAACACTCCTTCCGCCATGCACGATTCGAATGTGCTTGCGAACCACCTTGGTTTGGCCTTGACCGCCACCTTCAGAGCCCTATTCGGAATTCCGTCCAATCCTGGAGCCTTGCTGTCCCCAATACGTCTGCAGATTTCCCAAAGTTCCTCTTCGGTAACATTAGGGATCGAGAAGACGTCCTACTGAGCTGCCAGTTGGGGTTCTCTTTCGTCCTGCTCCTGCTGCGGGAAAAGAGTTGTAATTATTTGCAACAAGAACCGTGGGCATGTCACCTGAGGTGATTTTCGCCCGCGGATCTTCTTCATTACAACTTGGTAGGCTGTACCCCACGGATTCGCATTAGCCTCCATGCAGAGCTTCTGGTAGCATTCCCGCTTGCTTCTCCGAATGGCCTTCTTAAGGTTGCTCCTCACGCTCCTGGTGCTCCGGCCTTTCCCTTGTCCTGTGGGAAATCCGTGTTCCACCAGTAGTTTGGCCTCTTGCCGTGGTGCAAACGTCGTCGTGACATCGTAGCGTCGCATGCTTCGGTTACACGCTGAGACAGCTGGGTGACCCTTTCCACCGCTGTTCCATCCGGATCGTGGGCTCCCTCCAATGCGGCCAGGAATGTCTCCTCCTCGAAAGCTCCGATAGACCAGCCAACCGCCTTAGCCTTTCCACCTCCAGAGCGTCGTTTGCTTCCCCGGTTCCCAATGCGGAGGAAGATGGCCTGGTGGTCACTGTGGGTGTGTGCTCACTCACTTGCCAAGCCATCTCCCCCACCAGTGAAGTGCTGACAAATGTTAGGTCAACGATCGAACCCGAGCCTCTTCCTCGAAATTGATTGATTGATTGATTTGTATCAATCTCATTTGCCTGTGCGATTCAGCTCCCTCCTATATACCGGACATCTGCTGCTTCCCGCAATATACCGGCCGTCCACGTCCTCTTTCCCATTACATAACATACACCGTGGATCTCCGGTGCAATCTTTGATGAGGTGGCCCTCTTCCCCACACTTCCTGCAACTCCTCGACCTATCATGCTGGTTAGTGCATGCCGCCGCAAAATGGCCGAAATCGAGGCATCTGAAGCATCTCTTCAGTGATATTTGCTCCCTGAGCCTGCACACGACCCAACCTACTCTTACCTTGCCCGCGGTAATTAACTTAATAGCTGATTCCGCCGGTAAACTAATAATAGCGGTCTGTGTGCCACTATATGCCTTCTTCATCCTTTTTATGGCACTCTGGTCTATATCGCCAAGGTTGAACTGCTGCTTTAGCGCAGCACATATGTCCTCCCGTGAGGTGACTTCATCTAGGTCCTTGCATTCAACCACTATCTCCTGTTTCCGAGCTCTTACCTCAGCTTCCTCTCCATGTACACTTTCCACCTTCCCGCGGAAGTTATCGGCCGACTTGTCGGCGGATTTATTTAACTCCAGCATTAGATCCCCTCTCTGTGTTCGCCTGATACGGCTCACACTATCCCCCAAATCCTTCAATTCCGGGTCTGACTTCACCTTTCGGAGGATGTCGGCATAGGACGTATTTCCCTTCTTGGAAATAATTATTATTTCCGGGCGGAGCTTCTTTTTGTCCTTTTTCCTCTTGTTGCTCACCTTAGTCCATTGTTCGGGCCTCCGGGCGTTGGTTTCTTCCACTTTTGTAGGTGTTGTGGCTGCAATCGTGGGTACTCTCGCCGGCTCCGCCTTCTTTGGTGAAGAGGCTTTTTTCTTCTTCGGGACTTGCTGCGGTCCAAGAGGCTCGCTGGTACCGTCTCTAGCCCGTTTTCCTGTCTTCCCGCCTGCTTTATCACGGGGAGGCGTCACCTGCGTTTCCCTTGTGACCTTGCCAACTGACGCTTGGGAATTCTTTTCTTCAAGTGCCTTGATATAAGACAATTTAATGCTTCTTATCAAAGCTCGAATATTTTGGTGGATATTCCGCCTCTCCTTGATGAACTCGCACAGTTCATTTATTCGTTCCCCGAGTGTAACGAACGCCATTCCGGTATGTTCCCGTTTGCTTTCGCGCCTTGCGCCACAAGGAATGATCTCGATTAAGGGACTATTCGTATTTCTTTCAGAGTCCCGCGACGAATCTCGACTACCAAAAAGGACCATTGTTCTCGGTGGTGATCTCCCAAGCTTCGAACTTCTCCTAAAAGGATCCGGTGTGGACCTAATTTCCACTCCACCATTATCTCTTGTAGCATCAGATGCCACAGTAGCCAAGTTTCCCACTACTGAGGCACTGCGGTCGTTGGATATCGACGGCCGGGAGCCCGCTTGCTCACTCCCAAAAACCTCCGGCACTGGGTTTCCGAAGCCCTGCACCGTAAAAAAACTACTTTTCTCCTCTTCCATATTTGATTTAATTTCTTGGTGTTCTTCCCATAGCCAATTTTTATCCACGGGTGGGCGTTTACTTCCCACCTACCCGGCCTGCGCATAAGCATGCCCATACACGCACATCTCCGGATGCGTGCATGTGCATGGCCATGACACATTCGCCGAGCATTCCCTTATCCGCACGAAGGGACGCGCCTGATGGGAGATTTGGCAACTCCACACAGGCAGGGGGTATCATCTATGAATCCACGTTTGATCTAGTTTGTCGTATGATGTCTTTATGAAACTTTCGCTTTTAATTAACCAGGATTAGCAGCCTATCAACCTGTGATTCCAACACTTATCCTTCAAGCTTCCTGAAGTTCCAATTTAGTAGGGTTGGTTAAGGTTCTCGGATCTTCTTGGTCCTGAATAACTTGAAACAGTTGCACGCGTTACCAGAATTGAGAGCACTTGAAGCGTAGTAGACCACCCAAAGCTACGTTGAGTCCACATATTAGTGTCTTAACAAACTGAAATTCTAAAACACATCAATCAAAGTTTTTGTTTCTTTTCACTATAAAAACGACCATCACAACACTTTGATTCATATCAGGTGCGTTTTCATCATAACCTGATTTCGTTGTTTCACATATTAAAACGATCAACTCAATTGTTCACCCAGTTTCAGCACCTTCCTCATTTTTGAATGCGTTTTTTTTTCGCCATTCATGAGGGAAAATCTATGAAGTTAATAAAAACCAGAATTAATGAATCAATTTATGATTGAAAATCTTACAATAGCGCTCGAGGTTGAGTTTACGGTATGATAATTTCGGCGAAGGCTAGCCAAAGATGAACGATTTGTGCAGAAGATACTTAGCTAAATTAAGATGCATTCATCTTTTTTTGTTGTTGCAGTTTGACCTACAATAGAATGATCGTATTGTTCGCAAATATAATGGGTTTCCTCAATAATGGGTCAGAATAATTTCATTAATGTGCTGTTTTGCATAACTATTACTTAATTATCCAAACTTTTATTCAATCTGAAAAGCGTTACAGCAAAACTTTTTCTTTGTCATGAAGAAGTTCACTTACGACTCACATCCGCTATGAAGTTTGCGAAATTGTGCATCCCACAAAAATTTTGCTAATAACAATTTCTAAATGTTGATAGCTTGTTACTGACGATCATAATTAAAAAGTTTCAAACCTCCCATATCACGTATGCTCTTAGCTGGTATCCTGCAAAGTTTAATGAACTAACGTAGTCGAATATGATTGATGACTAGATTAATTCCTGGCGAAGTTCGTGTCAGTTACTACTTCTGAAAAGTTGATAGTGTTGGAGAACGAATTTGTGCAAGGGAAGAAAATCCATTAACTGGCTCCGCACATCGAATACGTACCATATTTTACCAAGTTTTTCCCCCAAGTGAGATTCTTGTCAACCCAACTTTGAAGGCCTTGTGATTAGCCAAACTCAAGCATGTTAGTGTGTCTAAGAAATTAATGATTCATTGGCTGGGCAGTTGGTTGTCTGTTGTCATGCAAATCGTTCCTTCTTTGTAGGACAGATCCGCCAAGAGGTCCGATAGCTGGTACTCGTTTTTCATTGCAACCCACCTCCGAAAAATGAACCTGAACAAGGCTAAATCAAGCTACGTCGACTAATCTTTATCATTGTTAGAATCTTTGGATTGATTGGTCTATCTTTTCGGATCTGGTTATTTGCTTGGAAGCTAACGCATGACACTGCTCCTATAACCACAATACGTCTGGACGGAATCATCATTATCCCTTCCACAGCGTTAAATATGCTGATGACATGCCAGCTTGCAACGTCTATTAAAGTGGAAACATACATATTAACACTACCAATTTCTTTCTTATGACTTTCCTTCCCATTTTTTCCGCACAACGACCATTAGAGCTTGACTGATATTAATGATCCTATTGACCATGTGGCAGCTTCAATGTCAACATATCGTCTGGTCGATTAGAATCTTAGAATGGCTCGTATGCGTCCAATTGAACTATATGAACATTTAGTGAAGTTTTGGATTACTGGACTTGAAATGGCTACCAGTTGCTCGGTCATGGAGGTGGGTGGTAATGTCTGCACAAATGATTAATTGGATCACGCAGAATATAAGAAAAAATAGTTGAACGCTAAACCACCTTCACTCCTTTTCTGGATTTTCCTGGGCCATGCCATGCACACTAATGGGATTAAGTTTGGTATGTTACAAACGAATTTAATTGTCCAAGTTCATGAAGGAAAATTTTATCAAAATGTTGTTAGGTCTTCAACGCCTGACAGCCTCATGATTGATGTTATATTTTTTCCGGAGAAATAAACTTATTATCCCAAATAAAATATTGTTTTTCTTTCTATATTAAATGGCAGATGGAGTTATTTTTTGGTCTGTATATTTCAAGAACCAGAGGAAGGTTGACAATTCAGGCATGAAAGATTTCGGGGTTCCATTTTATGTTGAACTTTTACAAGCTGATTAGTCCTTATCTTAACATCCCACTAGGTACATAGTATATATTAAAAAGTGATATCAACCTAAAAGTGTGCCAGGACGAAACTTTCAAAGCTGCCATGGATGAAGTACTTTCAATAAATAAAAATTATTGACAAGGACAACAGAAAGTGGCGCCAGACAGACCTTACCCTGTCTGCTCATATCCTTGTTCGTGTAGAATAGGAATAATATGAAGCAAATCTGATTTTGGTAGTTGATTCATGTTTAGAGTATCCAAAATCGGCTTCAACTTTCCCCAAAATAAAGAGAAATAAATCCAGATTAACTACACTTGCGGGCAGAGCAAATACAAATATGATAACTGAAATGAAGGTTGATCTTCTGAAAATTAACTTCTTCCAACGAAGCCATCAGTACGTTTTCCAAGTTCCCAGCTTTTCTCAAGTCTAGGCCAATTAAGATGATCGCCTTGCATCCTCTGATGTGCGAGGACACCTTGAAGGAAAGTATCATCAAAAAGGTGCGATAATAAAATTGTCCACTGTCAACAGTAGTCAATGTGTGATTTATCCCTAAGAATCAGAAGGTCTTGAATGAAGTGCTCTAACACACTTCAAGGCCCTGATCCAATATGGATTATTGCGCCAACGATTATTATTTCCGAGTTATCACAATCTCGGCAGATGCCGGATTTTACCTAATACTAGCACTAAGTGCCAAGCATTTAGGCTCGGACCATCCTACCTACTTAAAAACTAAAGGGGCGCTGGTGGTGGTGGCCGGTGGTAGGTCAGTGGGAGAATCCGTCGAGTACTCCCCGCAACATCGAGCACGTATGCAGAATGGTGTACTTCTGCATGGTTTGAACCAGACTGTGCGAAAGTCCCAGGACATCAAGGGAAGCCGTCAGGGATTTAGGTACAATACCTGTAGCTGACAATATTATGGGAACTACAACCACCCGCTCGAGACGCCAAATTTCTTTGATTTCCCGAGCCAATGGCTCATAATTCACCTTCTTCTCCACGTATTTCCGTTCAATGTTGCTATTATGGGGGATAGCAACATCAATAATATACGTGGAGCGACCCGTCTTGTCAACTAACAGTACGTCAGGCTTATTGTGTGCGGTATGGCGATCAGTCAGAACTTGCCGGTCCCAATACATGCTGTAAGCAGAACTATCAAGTACTGCTTGCGGCTCATATCGGTAAACCGAACATGTCCCCGCGATCAGCCCATGCTTGTATGCAAGGTATTGATGGATAACCTTACATACAGCATTATGCCTGGTGATGTACTGCACCGGTGCCATAACAGTACAGCCAGAAATGAGATGGTCCAACGTCTCTAACGCCGAACCACACATTCTGCACTGGTCGTTCTCCACCCGTTCTTTCATGATGAGCTTTTTATAAGCTCGGGTGGTGACCACGTCATCCTGAATGGCACACATGAACCCCTCCGTCTCAGCAAAGAGCTCCCCAGCACACAGCCATCTGTTCGACAGATGCAAATCGACAAATGGCTGCCAAAGACAATTCACGTGTTTACCGTACATTGCCTTCGACTTCCATTCCTCGATCCGCTCCTGGTCCGACTTCAACCCACTCAGAGGATTGAAAGATCGATCCTTCAAGTTAAGTGGAGTCAGTCCACAGTCTGCCTTACAGACAGCCGCATGCAAGGGGCTCGCCTGCTCTTTACTGTAAAAATAAGCGCGCAGCGAGTCGACTTGGCGATGATGTTGTGCCGCCACGTCAACCACGCCCCTACCTCCGATGTCACGAGGCAGGTTCATCCGCTCCACGGCAGACTTTGGGTGATGCATTCGGAATTTGGACATAGTTGTCCGTATCCGCCGCTGGACGTTTTCCAGGTCGGTCTTCGTCCACGGCAATATTCCGAATGCATAAGCCAGTGAAGGGATAGCGAATACATTCAACGCGCTTATTTTATTCTTCCCCGAGAGATGCGATTTCAGCACCTGCTTTACACGTCGCAGGAATTCGGACAGCAGAGCTTCCTTCAGATCACCAACTCGAGCATGGGTTGCTTGCAGAATTCCTAGGTACTTGTAGAAGTCTGTCTCGGTCATAGCTTCGATGTGGAGGTCACCAATGCTATGTCCGGCATGTGGCTCGTGATGACCTTTGCGGATGGCTTGGATTCGACATTTGTCTAATCCAAACTCCATCCGAATATCGCGGCTGAGCATGTCTATTATTCGTAACAGACTTCTAAGATGGTTGTCAGTACCAGCATACAGCTTGATGTCATCTAGGTACATCAAGTGTGTCAGTTCGCACTTAGCACGTAGGCCATATTTTATTGCAAAACCATGCCCTCTAGCATCATTCAGTAGCCATAAAAGGGGGTTCAGTGCGATACAAAACCAAAGAGGACTCAATGAATCCCCCTGGAAGATGCCCCTCCGTATACGGATGGGCTCTGAGGTATTAGCACCCTCAGATGTACGCACCGATAAGGTGGTATGCCACCCTTCCATGACTGTCGCCAAAAACTTCATTAGTTTCGGATCAATGCGATACAGATGTAGGATGTCGATTAGCCAGGTATGCGGAACGCTATCAAAAGCGTTGGCATAATCGATATAGCAACTGAAGAGGTTTCTTTGACCTTTAGTTGCTTGTCCTACAACTACCGAGTCGATAATGAGTTGCTCTTTGCAACCCCTTGACCCAACTCGGCAGCCCTTCTGCTCCTCGGACAGAATGTTGTTGGTCTCGAGGTGCGCATTGATCCTTCCACTAATAATGGACGTGATGAATTTATAGAGGGTTGGTAAGCAAGTGATCGGTCTTGTGTCTGCGGGGTCCTGCACCGTGTCCTTCTTAGGGATAAGGTAGGTAATCCCCGCAGTGAGGAAAGGTGGAAATTCCTCCGGCCGACTCATGACCTCATTTATACTGCGTGCCAACCGACTGTGTACGCTGGTAAATTTCTTATACCAGAAATTCTGCACCCGATCCAGACCTGGGCCCCTCCAGTTCTTCGAGATGTTTATGGCTCGTCGAACTTCCTCTTCGGTAACATCCGCGAAATTCATGCCAGGTGTATTGGCATGGCGGGTGCCTTCGGCGGTGATCCACTCAGCATGCTCAGCATGCTGGGCAGGTAACCCCCAAAGTCCACCCCAATACTCTTTCGCTTCCGTCACCGAGAACTGTATTGTCTGGGCGCTCTGTTGGGATTCGTTGAGAGATCTGAAAAAGCTCCGCTGGTTCCTCGCGTATGTTGCATTCTGGACACGTCTGGAGTAACTTTCGCCATACCGTCGCAACCGACTGCATATGACAGAAAGTTTCTGTTTTAGTGTGTCCAGAATTTCAACTACGGGTGTCTCACAAGGGATGGCATAGTTCCGGTAAACCCTCTGCACTTTATTTCTCACCCGTCGGCTAGCATTGCCAGTGCTGATCTGAATCAGTCTAGCAATGTCCTGCCTTAGTGAGTCCCGCCGACGTTCCAGACGAATTTTCCATGGTGGATCTCTTTTGTCACTCAAACCAATAACGCGAAAGCGAATCTTCTGACCGTGCAATCTGATAGCCGCAACTGCACCACAAGTGCAGTGTAGTGATTGTAGTTGCAGCAGCGACATATCAGTACACCATCGAGATGCAATCTCATCATTGATTTGAGATAGAATTCTCGGGCTTGCTGGAGATGCATAGAGCCTGGGAATACCTGGTCTATGCAAAGGATCCATATCCGAGAATTCTATACACGCTCTTTGGAATTCGTCCCGAACCTCAGCGGAAACCTCAGCTGGACGGTGGAGAAGAGTGCTTCGGCGAGTACAGAACCTGTTGCCTGCAGTGCGACGTGGTGTTGTTGATGCCCCCATCGACTCTCGGTCACCAGTTTCCCCGATGACTTCAAGTCGAACACGTTCCCTGATGGTGGCCGGGATTGTGTCGCTGCGAGTAATGAAGCGGTACTGGTCTGCGACTCGCTGCACAGTCACGTGCGCGAATTGCGGGAAACGCTCGACGAATCTCTGGTGCAACAAGGGACGGTAAGATGTTGTACCCGCCGTTATTTCGTAGTAGGAGCGGATGATGAAGAGGTTCATTTCTTCAGTCCATTTCATCCGCTTCCTACGCGAACCTGCTGAAGTGGTCGCCACAGATTGTGGCGAAACAGCTGCAGCAGGCGGAGCTGTGCTCCTGGTCGTCGTGGTGCCTAGACGTCGAACCGCCCCAAGACTAGCGGTTTCGACGCCGTGCTGTCCATTACGAGAGCCCGACCCAGTCACCAAGTCAGACGACTCCCGCCGGTTATCCGTACCGGACCTCAAATTTCTCCTTCTTCTCATTTTTGGTGGTGCATTTTATCCCTAGCTGCCAGGTGTTGAGATAGCTTCCTTAGTGAGTAATCTGCAAGACTGCAAAGTTCCTGCACTTTCCTCACCTACCCCCTGAGACGCTGTGGTGGCGTACAGCCATTCAGACTGAAGCTATCCATCCCTCCTCCTTTCACAACCGGGCTTGGGACCGGCTTCGGCGGAGTTAATTAGTTAATAATTAGTTATTATTATTATTAATCAGAATGCACGTTTCGAAAATTGTGGTACTAATAACTGGTGAAGTAATTCTTTGAGCCGAACTTTTCAGTCGATTATTGGAAACGACTCATATTGCAATAGCCTTATAAGCAAGGATCACTTTGATGAATTTACTAGGCTATGCAAAAAGTGGCTACATTCTAATACGACTTTTGGTATGTATTCCTAAAAGGGTGACAAAATTTTGAAAAGAAACCCCGAAACGAACGAAAAATCGATTTCTCGATATTAAATTCAGAGTAGGCAGAAACCAGAGAGAGCTAAACGTTTGTGTAGGATAAAGGTAGACCATATCCGGTCATGGCTCGGTCGCTTGGTAATCAAACAACCTTATCTATGCTTACGGCCCCTGTTCATTCAAATGGCAGTTTTCAATGAGACTATGTTGCAATAGCGGACAGCACAAAGACGAATACAAACATCCATGACAATTGAGATTCAAAAATTCACGTGTCCTTTCCGGTGCGTGGGTCCGCACCGGACCCTAAAAAGTAGTCAAATATAGGGATTCGCATGCGCCTATCGAAATGAACAACAACGAGCTAAATCTAAAAATGAAATACAAACAAGTCGGGAAACCGGAAGCTGGACGCTTCAGGTACGAAAGGTTTTGTGTATTTCTTAGTACGTAGCACGTAATATATCCATATATTATGTGAGAGTATTCACTTTCGGGTGATATTGACATTTATAGTCTTTAATTTTCAAAGAGGCAACAAATTTGAGGTATTATAACTTCATTAGTAATAGTGCGATTTCCACCAAACTTGGTAAGATCATGCTTTATATTATAGCCTATATCACTGAAAAATTTCATGGTACTAGGATGAACTTAAGGGGGGTTTCTAACCAATTACAAAAAATTGTAGTAATATATTATTATTAACTTTATTTAAATAGATATCGACATGGAAGGTATTTCGGAGCCCAGGCCCCATATAGTGGCAGCATCCTGATTTTTTTCAGATTTTTCGGTTTGGTAGTTTCTGAGAATGGCCCGTTTAAAGAAGTGATCACTTTCAGCCCCCCCCCCCCCGCTCCCCACCCTCCCAACGAATGTCCAAACGAAGATCGGCTTTGGAAAGTACTAATCGAGACCTTTAATTTGATACCCCACATGACTATATTTGATGAACAAAAATTTTGCACCCCCTTTTGCATGTATGGGGACCCCCCCTTAAATTCGACGTAAAAGGATGTAATTCACTGTATGCGTGAGCGTTCACAGTTCTCACCTTTCTACCAAATTTGGTGTCAGTCGCTATAACCGTCTCCGAGAAAAATGCGTGTGACGGACGGACAGACAGACAGAGAGTAAACCGATTTTAATAAGGTTTTGTGTTTACACAAAACCTTAAAAAGAGACGGCTTGGACCCACGTGTAGAGCCGCAAAAATCCATACTCGGGTGCCGCAATCGAAAGGGAGGACCACGACGAGCCACATCTTCGATCGATGCTTCTCCTGCCTCAGATGTCTTGTGAGCCGCGGCCTCTGAGGTTCCTGCTCTGCCTTGACATCTTCAGGCCGCTATATTGGAAGATCTCCCTTTTTCTTATAGGAGGGTTACGGAGGAGAAGGGAATAAGGGAATCTGCGCTTTTACTTTCCTTTAAATTCCTTAGGCGGAGCTCTTTCCGTTACGAGAAAAATCAGAAAAAAGTCAAAACGGACGGAAAGTGGAATCTTTGTTGTCGTACGGCTGCTTCGAAGTCTATTTTCTCTTCTTGGTTGCATCGCTAGATTCGTTTTGTCTTTGTTAAATTTGGCGTTGTTCCCTCCGCCACCTTTCCTATTTTTCTTTTAAACTGGAAACGCATTGATTTGAAGCCCTTCCAGAATTTGTGCCCTGACACATAAGCCATTACCAATGCTTCATTTTTCAGGCAGTTTACCCTGTACTCCAGAGCTTTAATTTTTCCGACTGGGTTTCGCATAAATCACCCTCGTAAGGCTGTTCTCTGAACAACACGGATTCATTCCTACATCGCGGGTGCTTATAGCAGCCCTTTTTCAAGGAGATAATACAAATCAAAGAATGAATGTATTTAAGGTTGCCAGTTACCCTTGGGTGGGGTATAGAGCGTCATTTTTCGCATTTGGCTGAAATTCACCTTAGCTCCTCCTAGGACTGTCCGACGAGTACACATTCCTCTTCTATTATTTTGTCCCAAGCACATAGGGTAAGCCACTCGTCCGCCATTCGGCAGGAGTACGTTCCACTGCATGTCGTAGCCACTAATGCAATTGTCGCCCCTATTTATTATATGACTTATACACTGCCATTTCCGCCTTCAGATCACATCGCGTGTGGGTGCCAGACCTGTCCGCCGACCAGTCATTCTCGATGTGCTACTTCCCCACTCTCTCATCACCGGAAGATCACTAGCACAGAACAGTGGTGATGAGGGTAACTGCATTTCTAGATTTTTGACAAAGCAATGAAAGCTGATCTGGCGCTGCGGGTGACATCCAGTTCGATGTCACCATCGGCAAAAACCACACTTCCTAGATATACAAATTGATCGACGCCTTCCATGCTCTGTCGGCTAATGCATAATGAAGATAAGGAGAGTGCGATCAAACGTAAGAATGAGAACCTTGGTTTTGTTGGTGTTTATCTCCAGACTATCTACAAATCTGTATCGCGATTTGACGTCGGATACCAGTCGGCTCAGTTGTGAATGAATATCTGAGTCAAATGAGGATAGTACTCTCGGGAGAGCATAATGCTGACCAGATTGCCCCTTATTGGGTACTCTAATCCTGTACCATTACGGTCTTGAATGAAGTGCTCTATCACCTTTCAAGCCTGTGATGCAATTGGATTATTGTGCCAACGATTGTTATTATTATTACCTTTACGAATCCAGAGACATTTGACCTAGGCCCATGACCCGATGAGAGGGTAAGCAAATATCATCAGCGTAGTCTAGGATTTTGTGGAAAAATGTCATAATCCATTGAACTTCTCTATGTTCCCACTCCTACAAGACAGCATGATGAACGTCATAGATACAAGAAGAAATAATATCGGTCACAAGATGAAACCTTGGTGGACTCAAAATTCTTGCCACACGGTATCCTTCGTATATTATCTCTGATAATAGCTATTAGTTTCCGCGGAATACCCTTCTCCTGCAGATACACTCCTTGTTCACGCTGTTGAAAGCGAGGGAGTACGCAGATGTCCCTCGAACTGTCACACTCAAAACAGGTGCCTTTCTTTGAAATCTTAACGATCATGCCCTTCTTTAACTTTCTAGAAAAAGTCTCGGATTTCCAAGATTTCTATACCAGTGGAATTAGCAGATCTACATCAATTGGAGGCGTAGGGTGAGCCGCCAAGTTCAGCGGCTTAACTCCGTTTGAGTAAGAGATGGGTGGGATGATTTCTTTTTGATTGATTTCGTACTGGGGTTTGCGCTTAACACCTAAAGTTAAAAAAATTGAAAGAGGACGGACACGGCTTATGGTTTCGTACCGGGGCAGAGGCAACTCATCAGACGCTGCCACACCTCTACCCTAGGAGCAGCGTGAAGGAAGCAGATGCTATACACTCCTTTTTATAATTCACATCACCAGCGAATCGCTTCAGTCACGCTGCTCCCAGTGTAGAGGTGAGGCAGCGTCTGTTAAGCTGCCTCTGCCCTGGTACGAAACCGTAAGCCGTCTTCTTCCTCTTCTCATTTCTTTTTTGTTCACCGGTTAACATTGCTCTATATCGAGAATCATTGTCGGTGATGGTATCTCCTTCTTTATTGCCAAAGAAATAAGGACTGATTATGCGGCTATGCCATAAACCGCACCAAATTGTTAATCTTTTTCAAATACGTTGAGATGGTATTCGATCCAACAACGGAAATTATATCGTTGAAGATTGACGAAGGAAACGGCTGGACTATTTCAAGATCGCAATCGTGCAGCTAAAAGTTATGAATGTGTATCTGTGGTAGTATTAATTCTGAAAGGGGTGCCGCCGACCTTCGAGAATTTTCCTTATGCATTGGATCAAACGACTAATTACCGACCGTTGAGGTGCTTATCGGTAAGATATTCGACGAACATAGGAGCAGGAGAGCTGCAAAATCGGGAGAAGATAGAAACGTGTTATATGCCGGCAGTCGGTATGATAAGAACAGACGGCGAAGAAAACCGAATCGTTGTTTGTCAGCATTGGGTGACTAAATGTCCGAAACGGAAGCGAATCTTTACAAAGAAGATTGAATCTCAGAACGAGACTCACTACTTCATAGATCATAAGGAGAAGGACAACAGCGTGACTTCGAGCACGAGGTTGAAGAGTGCCTGGACCACGTATATGTGCGCCAGTGGGTAATTCCTAGCCGACGTCCGTGGGCACGGTCACGCATCGATCGCAATATTAGGCCATTTATACATGGGCGCATTGGCAGAGCCGTCAGGAGCTCATCGGGAGCAGAGCCCCTGAGGGAAGGTAAGTCGTTGTGCGATGTATTCTATCCTAAATATAGCTGCTTGGTCGAATCATTTTTCATTCGGTTGCCAGAGTCCAAATTTGTAGGTCAGGGCATACCACCCAAATTACGTCCACCAGGTGCTTCATGATCTTCGTTGATAACTACAGCAGCTGATGAGAGGTGTTTCTCCTGAAGAGTAAGGATCGAGTATTCCTTGGAGTCATCCAAGAAGTATGTAGAAAAGCTGACTGGGTTAAAATCCAAGGCGTTGGAGAATACTGCAATAGGTAACGCGAAGGAATCAAGAGGTGACTAACTGCGCTCTTTAAGCTGCAGCAAAACGGATAACCCGGAACGCATAATTAGGACAGTCATCGATATGGCCAAATGTCTTCTGATCCAGGGATGTGCAGATTGTAGAATGGCACCGTGCAGTTAGAGGTGGAATAGATCCATCCCGAGGAAAAGAGTCCGGGACCATGGAGAGCCATCAAACGTACGAGATCATGCGAGGAGTATAGAAAGAAAAATCCGCCATTGTTGGGACGCGGAAGACCAAGGAACAAAAAATCTGAGAAGCCAGAGCGACCACGAAGACTATAGGTACATGCATATGTCAACAATCTCATCAGGAAGCGCATGTAGTTACCGGATGAAGAGACGCAAGGGCAATCAGACGAAGAAATAATGGATAAAGTCCTTACCTAAGACAGCGAAAGAAATATCCGAAGAAAAGAGGGGGCGCTCAAAACCTCACTAGTACCGAAAGATGACCATCCTTAAAACGAGAGGAGTTCGGAGGAGAGGAGACGTACGGGCAAATCTAGAAAACGACTTAAGAGCTGGTGGAACGCGCATAGTTAGAGGAAGTAATTGGGTAGCAGAGAGAGAGAGAGTAGTGTTGAAGAACATGATGGACGTCAAAGGAAACATCGAGCGAGAGAATTTTCGCAGAGATCTGGTTCTAACTACGACGAAACTTCTGTCCCAGCGCCAGGAATGGAATCAGTAGGACTACTACCCGCGCTGTTAACGAAGGTCGACGCCGTAATACATCAGATGGATGTAGTAATGGCGTAATTGCATCCAAGAATATTTTCGATACCCCTCGTTCTCTGTGTTCCTAAGGTAAAGTTTTTTCTGCCAAAAATCTGAGAGCTCTCAACATCCTACACAGAGTGCAGCAATAAAAATAACTGAGATCTGACTAAAAAAAATTTCAAGCTCTCTGGGTGATTGAAAGTTGGGGGGTTTGGGGTTTCTATTGCTCAATTCAGTTCACTCGCAAAATTTTCCCGGAAAATTGTGTCTGTGCTAAAAGGGAAACAAAATTAATCTGCTTCCTGAAAGTCGGGTGCTTGCAGATTTTTTTGCTAGAACCATACGCGGAAATTCGATTGGTTTACCGGAAGTTCCTGATATAGGCGAATTATGGAATGAAGGACCAAAACTACAAAGCGATATCATTTTGCAGGCTTCACTTCGGTTAGAGTGGTTCTACCTTTGGGGACAAAACAAGTGCAAGTAAAACAGGATATTCCTATTTTTGTAGCGTCATACACTGCGAGGAGATAGAATCCCAACACTTCTGTAGAGTGGATTCGAAGGAGCGGGATTGCAAATTCCACAGTGATAAATTGTATGAGATGCATGCACTCGTCCATCGCAAACAGAGACGCACTTAGATCTTGTTGCTGCACCACCCACACTGCAATTATCGCTCACCCGAGGCTGAACTTTTAATATTAATGCAAAACTCGGTGCACTTTATTTACTCAGCACTTGGAAATTACAGAATTTTAAACCAATATTGTTTCCAGAATAAACAATACCAGCAAAAGTGTAAATCAAAGTTTACATAATACACCACCCACCCGCCATGCACTGCATGTAGTGGCCAGCAAGCCGTGCAAAGACACCTGGCCATTACTCATTGAGATAACACCTCCGTCCGTTACGAGTGTGTAGTTATAAAGATAGAATAAATTATCGCTGAATACGCTTTGTCTTAACTCGTTTAACTACTTAACGAAAATTTAGTGTGGCTCATATTCAGGGGCTAGCAACCGAACGCACTTGTTCCTCCACCCCTTGATGTGGTGCTAACGACGGCAGCCGTGTAGAAATTCTGTACAGTAATGAAATTCTTAAGTCCAAGGACAGGATAATCCCCTGCAAATAATTAAGACCTAAGCTGCCAGCATGCTGAGTCGCTCGGCGTTAATCTGTTGCAAAAACTGCGAGTAGGTGGCGGATAGATGGTTAAAATGATGGCAGGCTGGTTTTCGCTAACTAATGGCGAAGATACACACAAGGCGCACACACTCCTTGCTATTGCGGATACAAGATATCTGAGAACATGCAATTTTTTATCCGTCGCCACCCTGCCTCCCTGAACCCTACAGCCATTCGCTCTATTTTTATCACAGGCAAATTCGCTGACATTATATAATTTCTAGACACTTTTGACGTGTGCGCTGACTTCAACCCTTTCTGTCGTTCAGGGCGTGCGGGGATGTTGCAATTCTTGAGGTTGATTGCGATTGGACCAGGACTGGGAACGGGAGATGAAAAACGGAAAATTACTTTGTTTGATGCTGCCATCGACACTTTTTGTTGCTGCTGTGCGCACTATAGATACTAAGCTTCTTGATGAAATATGTACATGGAATATTGTGCGGGTATGTAGGAAGTACTAAAGTGAAGTACTGCCGTGCATTGGATGCTCGGTCTTTTATCTTCTCCCGGCTCTACCCGTTACTTCCATGCTTGCCTACTTTGCACAGGCACCAGACTAGAAGAGGTACTTGTTTGAGCTATTGAATGAAGGCGTTCTGTTGGCAAGGACAGGCGAGTCACCTCCAAGTGGGAAGCGGAAGGTATCACCCTGATAAACGAACTCCAAAGAGGATTATCAATTTCAGACGAAAGTACTCGATCATCGTTGAAGCAACAAAGTACAATGGACGACACTAAAAGGGGCTCTTTCTGGCACACACAGATAGCAGTCTCATGTATCCACTATGCCAGTGGTGGATGGTCCAAGTCATAGTGCATATATACCTATGGTAACTATTAACAACAACATGACCGTAGTACAAGGCTCATGGACATGGAACGAGCGGAAATGAAAGGGAGGCTATAAGAAGGAAAGTGTTTCTGGAATGATGGTTTTCAAATGCGAGTAGTGCACTCAGGTCCAAGATCTCTGTACACACCATCCATGAGAGTTTTAATTTTCGTCCCGGGGAAATCGATTCATGATAGGCTTATTTACAGCATAAACACTTCTCTGACTGCGAACGTACGTACAGATGAATGTATCTGAAGCTTTACTCAGCACTAAAATAGGCTTCCGAGGGTACGTCGTGGGTTTGTACAAGCCGGTAAAAGCTAATGGAAGTTCCCATCTTTGGGAATACTAAATGATTAAGTGAACGGATAATAAAGCTTCTATGGGATTGTCGAAGGCTGCTTTTGTTGAGGTAAGGGTAGCCGACAGCTCATGTTCTGAATATGTAACTTTGAGCATGACCATCTCATGCAGAATTTCACTTTGAAGGGTAAGAAATCATCGTCCGTGACTCCTCAAATTGAAGACTTTATAGAACCAGAAAAATTTTGGTAGAAAGCTTGAAGCTTGTTCAACTCACCCTCGAGGCTGCACAGAAATCTTCTCAAATGCGAGTTTAATTTGATTGCATTCCCAAACAGCAAATCCGCCAGACTTAGTAGAAAATTAAAGACGCATTCACCCAAGATTCTTCGAGAAAAGAACAAGTTATAAACCAACCCTTAATTGAATAGTTCTAACCCTCTAGGTGGCATAATACCTGCGCCTTAGGTAATAGCCCCAAGGAAGTTTCTCTGTGAAGAGCGAACTGTTGATGACCGATACACACCGGCACACACTAGGAGTCCTCGGAGCCATCGACAACTCCTTCTCAATGTCGATGGGGTGATGTGCGCTAGCTAGCCTCTGCGGGACCCTGGTCGGATAATGGGCATTGAACAAATATTAGTAGACCATGATGCCTCGACCGATCTTTGTTCCGTCCGTGACTTCCGGGATCAGCTAATCGTAGGTCAGAGCTCAGGGAGCCCTACCTCAGCTCCTTTGTCCCCGAAGATATACCCTTTCCTGGCTATTGCGGCCCGCTCCCTTGTACACGATGCGCTGGTAAAAACTTACAAACAATAGGAACGAGGAGATAGTGGGAATGAAGAATGAGTTGGCTGCGTTTATACGTAACAAAAAAATGCGTCACTCGCCCCAACGCCCAGCGAAAGACGCAGCAAGGGCTGAAATATGCGACAAGATATAAGGATAGGCAAACAGAGACCAGAGAAATCCAGACAGTATCACACAGTGCTGTAGTTGCGTAAAAAGGCACAGTGGAAACTGCTGAAACTGACCAGATGGTTTCGAATATAAGCCGAGTGGGAGCGAAGGGAAACAAAAGGCAACACCACGCTGCGTCATCAAAAAAACCTCAATTAAGGAGGACACGAAGGATGGAGCACCAAAAGAAAAGATGGGGAGACGAAGGAGGACTAGACTTATCAAACCGATGAAAGGCAAGACCTTTCCGGAAGTCCTCAGTGAAATCCTTTATAAGGTCAGCCAGCAGAAGCGTCTTCCATTCAAAAAATGAAGGGTGGTGGAGTTCTAGTCAAACTAGGCCCGAGAACAGCAAATAAAAGTACGTTCTGTGAAACAATGAAGGGGTTTCTGGGAGAAACAGCTTTAGTTTCTAGCCTGGAACTCTCGTGCTCTCTGGAAATCCGAAACCTTGACTGCCCAGCAGAAAACAACGAGGTAGAAGAGGCTATCAAGCATCCATGTCTGAAGGTAACCAATGTTCGGATCGGTATCACCTCTGCGAACTCCCGAAGTCAAAAACTCGTTGTAGTGGAAGTTGCCGAGCAATACGCAAAGAAACTTCTAAACACCGGGAAAATCAGAATTAGTTGGGTAGTCTGTAGGATACGAATCCGGGCGAACAAAGGAGAGGAACTCGTCGAAAACTTTACCTTGGCCATCAATGTCGAACTCGAGGAAGTAATCCACGGGACGGAATTCGTGCAGTCGAAGCGTGTGTTAGTTGAAGAGGTATCCAGATAGCCTGGGTGTTTCCCATTTACGGATCAGGTCATCTTGTATCTCTCTGTGCAATGTATTATCGAACGCTCTTTGGCTATCCAAAAACTCACAGTGCTATTTCCTTTGTTTCTATGGCATCCCCCTCCCCCACATGCCCAGATATCTGGCCAAATCTATAGCTGATATAGTAACTCCGACGTTTTATTGCCTCGAAGGATCGGTTATCCACCCCGATCGCGTGGAGTCTACCCTTGCCGTCTTCCTTGTTTCTGAAGACTCTTCAATATACTGATTTCAGACGTGATTTTGCTTGTTCCTGCTTTTTGAGCAGTGGTCTTTGCTGATTGTTGTCCTCGCGATATGTCAAGGTTAACCTTGGATCCACTGCTTGACGTCCCAGCTTCTATTTTTTTGCGTGTAATCAACTGGCTCTCAGTGTTTCGAAGATGTGCGAATTATGGTCACACGTCTGCAAACACTCGGACACCTGACAGAAGGGCATCATGGCGCAAATGTGGTCAGACACGCCATGAAGCGAACACCTGCAACGAAAAGGAGAGTTGCGTTCTATGCAGGAACCTTGCGCGTCTGATGAGAATGTTGCGCACACTGCGCGCTCGAGGCGGTGTCCAGTCTTTAGCTCAAAACTAGAAAGAGGTAGGACCCGGTCACCATGACTCGCATCCTACAAATCAATATGCATCGGAGTGCTACCACCCACGAGTTACTAGCGCAGTTCGCTGCGGAGACCAAAGCTGATTTAGTGCTCATTAGTGAACAGTACCGAAACTAGGACCCAGTTTCATGGCACCCTGACATATCAGGTACCGCTGCCATCCGGGTTCGGGGCGGTGCCTACCTTAGGGTTCTTGCCCAAGGCCGAGGGGACGGCTTTGTCTGGATTCGATGTTTAGAGGTAATGTTTTCTAGTGTCTATCTAACACCGAATGAGACGATGCGAGACTCTCAACGAAGGCTTGATGGAGGATGTTATTTTGGGCACAGACGGACGCATCCTGGTCTGTGGTGACTTCAATGGCAGGGCAGTTGAATAGGGCATGCCTCACCCAGACTCCAGAGAAAAACGAATTTTCGAAATGGCGGCGAGAACAGGATTTGTAGTTTTAAACACCAGATCCACCCCAACGTTACAACGCCCAGACAGCGAGGCAAGCATTCCAGACGTAACCTTCGCGTCCAGGTCACTAATATCGTTGGTGGATGGGTGACGAATTCTGGAAAACTTCTCGTCTAGAGACCATCAACACATTGCCTTCGAAGTGGCTGACACAACCCCGCCGCTTTTTCTGTGCATAGAACATTGCGAAGGTGAATACCGGTTTGTCAAAACTCTTGGAACAGATTGGGTGCACTGGATGGTACTCTTGGGGATGGTTGCGCTGTAGCTGACTTTGTCGTAAATTGAATTATGAACCTGATAACGACGCCTGCGGAGCTTTCATGCCGAGAAGTGCTTCAAGACATGGAAAACCTTCTATGTACTGTTGGACGGCGAAAATTCCAGAGCTGCGGAAGGAGTGTCACAGCCTCTGCCGCTTGACACAACGTTTAAACTACAGGTAAGAGGTAATGTCCGAGTACAGATCAGCCAAAAGGAGACTCCGCAGCACAATAATTAAGAGCAAAGCTCGCTGCTGAGAGGATCTGGTCGACTAGGTGAATGGGGACCCAGTTACAAACTGGTAACCCGGCAGATCGGGGTTCTACGGAAACCCCGTTAACTAAAAACCGAGCAGGTGGACCACATTGTAAGGGCACTATTCCCTTCGCACCCCCTACGGGATGATGACATTGGGGCGGAGAGCGCTGAGGACTGCCCATTTTCCTCCCACTATTGCTCTTGGAAGAGATAGTCCTCTCTATGAAAAACAAGATGGTGCCTAAACCCAATGGTATCCCAGCAGAGGTATATAAAGTGGTGTTCCAATATCGGCCAGATTCAACGCTTGCCTGAAAAGTGGCGAGGCTTGCGCTGATCAACAAAGGAAAGGCGATCCTGCGCTGCTGTCTTCATATCACCCATTTTATATGCTTGCGAAAGTGCTCGATAAGCTCATCAGAAGTAAACTCGCTGAAGCAGTATGCGCTTCCGAAGGCTTATCCCCACGGCAGTTCGGTTTTAAAGCATGGAGAACCACAGAGGTATCTCGTAAGTGACGAGGAGCTCTGTGGGTGGTGTCTGCATACCGAACTGTCTCTGAACCGGGGAGTGATGGTGATCGCGGGAGTGATCTCCGTTGCCCTTCTTGCTAAGGAACGGAAAGGCATATACAAGCGCCAGTGAGCTGGTTACTCGTGAAGAGCGGCAACGCACCCTACACGAGCAGCAACTCTCTTGGCAAAATGAAACTAAAAGCAGGTGGAATGCGCGGCTCATTGGCAACGTAGGTGCGTGGTTGAATCGAATGCATGATGAGACTGACTATTTCCTTACCCAGTTCTTAAGTAGGCATGGAGTTTTCCAGGCTTACCTGCACAAGTTTGGAAAGGCACGACCTCCGGATTCTGTGTTTTGCATTGGAGTTCTGGACGACGCTCATCACACCTTTTTTTCTTGTGGAGGTTGGGTGGAATTCATTAGCAGTTCTATTTAAACACAGAGGATCTCTCTCCAGACAACATTCTCGAAGAGCGCCGACAAGTGGAGCCGTGTTGCACATTACGTTCGGGCTCTTCTCATTGCGGAGAATATATAGCTGGATCGGTGGAGGAGCCCGATGGCAGGGGGTTCCTTGAACTGACAGTTCCCTTCCTCCTCTCCCCTCCCGTTGGTTTAAGAATTTCCCTGATTTGAAGGTTTCACAACGCGGGAGAGTTTGGGGGCTAGCCCGAAGTAATGTGACAAACGGTTCCAGGCTAGCCCTCTGAGGATGGGGAGGTGTTTAATTGGTAGTCCCACAACGTAGCGTTACGGGGGTCCAACTTCTGCGCGTAAATGCATTCACCGGGTAGGTACCCAAAAAAAAACAGAAAAAACGCTTAATTGAACCATTTCCACCTATACTCCATCCATGGGTTTAATTTCAGATGTTCTTTTGTGACTTTATTTTTCATTCACACCTCTGTGGTCACCTACTTGAAATTGCAATCGGAATGATCATCATTTTGGAACGTGATTCATCTCAAATCGAAAAAGATGAAACGCAGTTTGATGTCTAGGACCTAAGCATCTATTGTCTAGCTTTCGTTAGGAAAAACAAGCTATTGTAATAAGATGCAAGAATACCAGTCAAAGTGAAGCAAAAGCCAATGAATAATTTGTTATTATGAGCATTGTTACCGATTACTTTTTGCACGTTGCCTTCCGAAGATCAGTGGGGAGAGATAATCTCCAAAAGCAATATGAGAATCTGAAGGTTAAGTCATTTGGGATCTGTATCTGTTTTTATGTTTTTTATGCACCAGAGAGTACTGGCTCGCTGATCTGCAGACTGCCAGACTACACGAGCTTGCGTCTAGATAATAAGTTGATTTAAATAAAAGCATTTTAGTGTCAGGAGTGCAATTTTTTTGTTGAGCTTTATCTTTTTGACCTTGTATCGGATTCCTTTGAATTCCATAGATCACACGACCCTCGCTACAGAAATATGATGTGCTCATTGAATTGTCATTTATCTTTTTTATGTGATTTAATTGCAGTGAAATTGCGCAGTGCATTTTGATTTGATTTGGGTGTATTTTAGGTGACTGTGTGGTTTATTGTGTCATTTTATTTTATTGAGGTTACTTTGGAGCCGTTCGGATTTAATGATACCTTTTTGTTTGTCAAGTGAGTCTTTGTTGACCTTCCCTTCTAATATGTCAGTTTTTATACCACAAAGAGGAAGTGAAATGCATGACAAAAGTAACAGTAAGATTCAGATATATTTGGTCTAAATCTTGAGAAGTTGTGGGTAAAGCTGATGACGAGTTTATGGGGAGATGGAGGAAGTCCTTCCTCTTTAACACCAAAAAAAATTCGTGGCTGGCCCCCAGTAAAAAGCTATAGACCTTCAAAGTGCGGCTTTCTATTTTCATCACGATAACGTGGGTAGGGTTAGCAAAACCAACTTAACCACTATGATATCAAAATATTCTCCACTTGAAACGCCATAGCTCTTAAAGGGGGAGGCGGGTTGACTGTTGCGATTTTTCGACGGGGTTTAAGAAAGAGGATCTTGAAACCCTCCTTGATCTCTGCGGGATTATGGTTTCAAATTGAACCCCACCGTTTTAACATCAAAATAACCCCCCCCCCCCCCTTCCGGTATCGGGAAAGAGGGACTTTCCTCTTTCTTCTACATAGAGAGAGGCCAAAAAGAGTAGGACTGAAAATTCAAATTACCATGATGATTAATTTTTTATTAAATAATTTTTAATTTCCATACCTCGACTGAGTGTATAGAATAACGGATTTAAATTTCATCCAAATCGGTTGAACAGTTCTTTGTGAGCACTTCTCTGAAACTTTGAACATGTGGGGTCGGGTAAAAAGCACTTTAAATTTTGACAATAGATTTTTCGTACCAGTGCTTACTAATGTTTCAGAATTTCTCCCCGTATATTGTGCAAAACTCTGTTTTCAAATAGTTTGAATTTTTAGACAATGCGCAGAAAGTCAGCTAACTAAAACAAAAGAATATCAATAGTATTAATAGAAGTGACATTTGGAGGGGTTGTTGCCAAATAGTTGACCATTTCTATGCGTCTCTATGCGTCGCCTTAAAACTTTAGAAATATTTAGACTTTCAATCTAAGATTTTGACAATGTGCTGCACAAAGTTGTCATATCTTTTTTCGAAATGTGTAAAAACGTCATTTTTTAAGTAATATAATGAAATGCTTGGAACTCAACCTTTTTGCAGTCACTTAGCAACCTCCGAGCCTTAGAAGTAGCCTTGCACCTATTTGTGCAGAATTATTCCCGATGCTTCTTTTGCACCATTATGCCATACATAAACTGTCAATCATACAGACAGCATCGCTTATCGTCTTCTGGTAGGCTTTTTCGTCATATTTTGTTGTTTTTGTCCTTCCACGAATCGACGGTTCAGAAGGGTACTTTCAACTTTGTTGGTCCCTACTATCGTTTGTGTATGCTCTCCATTCTATAAACAATTGCCCCTGTTGACATGACTTTATCGATTTTCCTTCTATCTCTTGAAGCAACATATTCTCTGAATGGTGAATTTGTTTTTTGGAGCGAGAATTCATCACGAAAAATGGGAGCTTTTGAACTTTGAGTAACTCCGGGGATATTTCACTCATGCGGGGAGTCTGGGATGGTAACAACGTCAGACCAATTTTTCGAAAAACTATGAGCCTCGATATGTTCCAAAAAATCTAGAGATGCCTGCGTATTGACGGCCGCGAGCAACGTGATCAATGCGGCAAACTCGACTCGTCTTCGACAAGTAGAGTGTTCACATTAACGCCCTGTATACTGTTGGGAAAACGGTCAAATTGACGACCGTCGAAGCCGGTCAAATATCAAACTATGGATTCTCCGCGATTCAGAAACATTCTATTCCCACTATGCTCAAGTTTATCTTGCCCATTCTAGAAATACTAGACCGGATATAAACCAGGGCAAATCGAGAAGAATTGCTACCCATTCTTATTGATACGAAGCAAAAGCGACAGGATCATACAGAGTTTGTGTATGAGCCAAAATTACAAGCCATTTAATTGTCGTACGTGCCACGAAAAAAATCGGTCTGTGATTTCGTTGAGCACATATCACCGAGGTACAGAACTTGACCAAACTGCTAAGAGAAAAAACCGATTTAACAAACTTCTATAACAAGACCAAAGGCAGTGTCGACTCCCTGGATCAAATGGTTGGCAGACTTCGATCTTAAATGAAAGCCAACCGTTGACCCATGGCATTCTTTTGTAATTTGATGGCATCTATCTATCACTAGAAGAGTTAAGGGCCTTGATTATAGGCACTGCTTTATCTTTTCGTGGGGAATGTCCAAGACCCAAAACAGATACATCATACTACTGCAATTGCGATCATGGTTGACGGAAGGGAAGCTGCCAAAAAAAAAATGAAGTAGACGAGGCCGATGAGTCCATTATGGGCTACGTCAAAATATCTTCTCTTATCAGAGGCGAAATATTGAATGTTCGCAAATATTCCGCCAACCCTAAGGAGTCAGTCTCTAAATATCAAAGGTGTACACAGGGAAATGAACCTCCAAGATATCTTTACGAATGATATCAATATGAAATACGCTGAAATAAATGTATAAAAGGACAAGGTGCCTATCAAGGTTTCCGAATGAAGTGTATCCTTCTCCAGAATATCGGTCATAACAGAATCAAGGGCATTTATAATGTGTAGTGTACTCATTGCCAAAACGTTTGGCACCTTGTCTAGAAGAATTGTCTGAGGTACATGGGATATTCAAAACTGCTTCAATGGCCTCTTTCCGGCCATTTTTTTATCAAAGCGGATTCATGTTAAGAATCATCTCGCACGTCACCAAACGCCTCTGGATAACCCTCTCCTTCAATTGATGTGATACCCACAGTTACCGACGGTCGATATGTCAACTTTTGACTCTTCGAAAAAATCTTTTACACTACGAGATATTTTCTCAAAATGACGGCGTGACCCATACCTTGTTCGTTTCTGCAACAATTTTCAAAATTTGGTTGAAGTTGCCTTTTCAGCCCAAACTAATGATTAGCATCAGTTTATCTGGTTAAATGTAGTTAGATTTAGTTCACATTACACTCCCAGCGTACCACTGCACACGTGTTAATTGAATCTCCGAAAGCACTGCGTTTCAGAGGCTCATCTGAAGAGCAGTTAAGTTCTGCTGATTTAAAGCGAATGCCTGTCTCGTAGACTAAACTCAAGGTCTTCTTAAGACATTTTGTGACCACAATCAGAACCCCACAGCAGCCATGGCTCAGCATTCATACTGGTGGATGCAAGATCCACCTAAGTCTCTACCGAGCTATGAAGTACAGCACCCGAGTTGAAACGCAACTCCACGTTTGAGAGCCTAAGGTTTCTTGTCTGTTTGTAGGTAACTACAACCCCCACGAAACTCCCACTAGGGGGCCAACGGCTACAAACTAAGTGAAAATGAGCCAGGATTCTCCCAACACACGTAAATTTAGGGTGCTATTCCGGTTCCCATGGTACTTCAGATTAATTCTCATGCAGGCTCGGGTCTGATCGCCCTAATTAAGCCTTCACATTGTCTTCGCCCACTTGGTTTTGGTCTGCTAACAGGGCCTTGTCTTCCTCGTCGGCGAATCAAAGCACCTAATCTAAAGAAGAGACACAATGCCAAATTCGCCGGATATAACATTATCCAGAATCATTCCAACCTCTAGTGAAGAAAACATATAGCCGTCATCTAGATCCTATTCCACTGCTGGGGCGATAGTTAAAACCACTGGTAAATTTGATAGCTTCCGCTTATATCAAATATAAATCCCTAACTGAATAGCTAGGCTGTGAACTTAAAATCCAAGGACCTCGTTCCAGGTCGCGGTTTCAACCTTAAGGTACACCTTCTGGAACGGTAGGGTAGTTAATAATACTGGGGACTCCCTACGAAAATGAATCCATGCCGCTTACTCGGCAATCGCATGGAGATAGTTTTCCGTATTCGCAAGCTAATTCATCATTGACTGCTTCCTGCTGGCTGATAAAGCCAGACAACACGTTCCGTTTAAGGTAGACGCAAAAAGGATGTATTGAATCATGTCCTTCGGATATAGTCGCATTTGATATCAATGTTTGTCAAGATTTCTTTCAAAAATCTTCATGATATTGGAGTGGTGAACATTCTTCTGGAATGCCTTTCTAGTGTATTCTACCCTCCTCAATGACCCAATTGAAGAGCCCATTAAGCCTTCGCTTCCCAGAGTTCAGCAGCAATGCTGTAAGACGCCGTTGCGTTCTCGATTTTATTCGTTCGATAGCCTCTTTCGGTGGCGCTGACAGGTATAATTGTTCTAAATTTCGGCTTTGTTTGCCGAAGGGATGGATGAGAAAGTTCTTCCGTTGAAGAGTTTCCTCTATCTGTTCATCTCCGTTCCGTCCCCACGTACTCGAGGAGGGTGATCAGACCCGAGTCTGGAAGGGTACCATGGGAACCAGGATGGCCCTCTGAGCGCTGGAGGATGTGCTCTCGGCCCGGTTATTTGCGGTTGGCTCCCTAGTGGAAGTTTCATGGTGGTTGTGGTTATGCCTACATCACAGGCAAAGCTCCTCGGAGCTCGAGCGTGGAGTTACGCTGTACAACTCGGGTGTCGTACTCCTTAGTTGCCGTAGAGGTGGTATGAATGCTGAGCCTGCACTCAGTATAAATATCGCTGTGCTTGCATGGCGGGGCTCTGATTGTGGTCCCAAAATCAATCCGTGTCCGAAGAGGACCGTGGGATTATGCCTCCACGGCAGGTACTCACGTCAAACCCCCAGGACTTTCATCTGTTCATCTCCGCCCATAATCAAAGTCCCTTTCTGATCGTTAACGCAAAAGAAGTGTTCGAAATTCTGTCTATTTTTGGCAAGTCGATATAGATCGCTCCTGCCGTTCCGAACACCCCGTTCATAATCAGTTTCTTTGCTCTGTGATTGGCATTTTTTTTAATAAACCAATTGGATAGCGTCTTATTAACAAGGGAGTTATGACAGATCCGTCTTGTTAACAATAAACTTATGACCGATGCGTTTCTTCTCACGGACCTTACTTGGAAATCGCCAAATTGTAAAGCTAAATATCTCTGTTGATGATTCGCATGCCAGACTAGGTGGTCGTAAGGGAGGTCGCATTGTTGATCGTATTTTTGGATAGTCTCCACGGTTTTTCAAATTTTGCTCCTGCAAAATCGGCACCATTTACTTTACAGAGTTCCAGTACGTTCCTCACATTATTCCAACGACGGCTTGATTTACAAGGCAGCTATCAACAGCCAATATTAAGGCTTTCGCATCCACATGGCTTCGGATCAGAGAAAGAAGCTAAGATCTTCTACTATAAAAAAGTCACAAGGCTGGGAACGTGTGTTGTTGGAAGCAACTGTGTGGAGACCGTTTTGTGCCCAGCAGCTATCATAATACCAAGTTATTTTTAGGCGGGAAAACGTTATAATTGACTCTGTGCACCTACCCTATGACCTCTGCGTCCTCTGCAGGAATTCAGCCCAACAACCAGGGAGTTAGACGAAGTTCAAAGAAAAGGTCTGCGTGAGTATAAGTGAGGCAAAAATAACTTACCCAACGGCATCGCTAGAGGTCCTGCTAGGATTGATTCCTCTCCATCTTCACATAAAGATGCATACAAAGAGCGACCTTCACAATGTTTCGGAGAACTAGTGATACCTAGATCGAAGGAAGATCGATGTTTTTTTCCTGGTAGCATCACGAATTATTGGTATCAAGGGAGAATATGACAACCAGCTTTCACTTCGATAAGAAGTTTGAAACACGTTGGAGTAATAGGGCAAACTGGAAGAGGATGGCTTTGACATACGGCTTAAACGCGCAGCTGATTACCTAGCCCACTGACCGATGACGTACGGTAGAAGGAGTAGGCATCAGGGTCATTGGTCTAAAGAAAACGCACTTTGAACCAATGGGTAAGCATACTAACATATTCCAGGCGGAAATATACTATACATCATAGGCAGAGGTACCATCTTCAATCTCGAAAGGAACCATTGGGGGCAGACCATGGTATTCTAACCGAAAGCCAAGCACCTATTAAGGTACTTAGGTACTATCAGGTGAATTCGAAACTAGCATGGGATTGCTTTAACGGAATGAACACGCTCGACGCGCTTAATAAGGACTGAATACTCTGGGTTCCAGGCCCCACTATGTTAAAAGGCAATGTGGCAGCGAAAGAGCTGGCCAGGAAAGGAGGACCGATGCGATTTATACGGGCCTGAACCATTCTGTGGAATCAGAAATTGGCTCTTGGTTACTATGCTAAAAAACGAAGAGAGACCGCTACGGTTGAACTGGACTGGCCGAACTTACTAGGAATGGAACAGTCCAGGATGCTTGTGGAATACGAACCCAATCGTCCGAGTCAGGACCTAATAAACGCCCCAGTCAGAAACAAACCAACATACTACAAAGTTTATCTCCTGAAAACAAGAGGTTAGCCTTAGCTCAGTAACTGGATACATGTTTAGAAAAGGGGAATTAGACGATGATACGTGTCCTTCATGTAACGAGGAAACGGAACACTTCCGACAGAAAGAATCTCTGGGGATAAGGGCGCATCAGACATTGAATTTTTGGTGGTTGAACCAGACTTTCAACAAAAAAGTCCGACCCTTGTAGTGCAACCAGCCGTAAGGTGATCCCTTAAAAAATGGTCTAGACACTCAATTTTAATGTGACATTGATTGGCCAATTTTATGTTTTCCCTGAAATTTATTTGAACTTTTCCACTGGTGATGATATCATGGCACGAAACCTATTGGGAAAACCCCCAGCAACCTTCAGCATTTAAAGTAATTTCACCGATACCAATCCTTACATTCATGGCAGCATAGAATCAATATAAAATCGCCTCCACACAAATGGAATTTTTTCAACCCCAAACCAATCCAGGAAATCTGATGTAAACTGCCACAAACTCCTGCATTTCAAATTTCCTAATTAGCTTTAATGGTCTCATTTTATTGATCCCAACATTTACGGATGGAGCTGAGTTCATAGCAATCAATAATTCATCAAACACAGACGAACCGCATGGCCAACTGTCTACTTCTATACTTCATTAAAGGCAATTTGCATGAAAGTCATTTCAAGGGATTCAAACCACAATTTTCAATTTCCAACTCAAAGAACTCGGCACCAAACCACTTGACCGATAAATTCCTAATGTGCCTGACTCAATTACTTCCCCCATTACGCCTGAGAGAGTCAGGTCGTTCGTCCTATCCAAGCGAATCATGTGATTCATCCACTCATCGTATTCGTCATTAAATTATAATGTTACCTAAGCAATTATACTCCAGAAGTCATTTTGGTAGGAGAACTTGATTTTTTGTCATGCCTAGAACATGATCCATAACCTACCGCAATGTCGACAGCCATGTCTATGCTCGCGGTACATTCGTATGAATTATTATTTTATTGATTCTTAAATAAGCCCACGAAGGTGTAGACAATTAAAAGTAACTGCATCGTCTGGCATACTTATGACTGACTGACTGAATGGAGAATACCTCCTTTGTCTTTGCAGGTACTCGTGCAGTCGAAGGACTCGTGAGAAGGCTGTAAGTCACCAAGTACAATACCTGGCACACCGCAAGCCTGCTATAAAGTCATCAATTAGTTTTATTAAATCTGAGTTTTGTAAGTCGCCAACAAAAGCGCAGTACGGGGTCTAACTAAAATGTTGAAAGAGTTGGAGCTGGTCGTTAGCGTCGCCAGTGCTTAATCATCATCCCCTTGCAATTGAGGCGATCGAGCGTGACGAACTTTTTGCTTCTTTTTGGCCATTGGACAGACGAAATCCACTTTCATTTTGGAGACAGACAGCAAACACTATCCTTCAGTTTAGTGCATTTGATTCGGCTAGGTGCTGTGGTACGGCGCTCTACTCAGCCCACTTCGGCCCATCCACCAGCCCATTCATCGGAGTCGATTCAAGGTAAGTGAACAGTTCAAATGAACCATACAAGTGGCCTTAATGGTTGCGATAAGTCTTTATGAATTTTAATGACATCTTTTAAGCTTGCTTGCAGCCCAGTAAAGAATGGCACATTACAATATGATTGTATGCACATGTTTTGTATGGGGCCTTTGTTCTCGTCCGAAAGGGGGTTCCACACCTTGAACAATGCGTGTAGAGTGTCTTTAGATGGGAGTTTTATAGTGTTTACAAAACGCATATTAAATGAGGTTTTGCGCGCAATCGAGGTTTCTAATAAACTGTAAGCATTCACCATGTACGGATTTACATACAGTTATCGTTAATAATTGATACAGTGTATTTAGCAAGAGCGAGGGACTGAGTGTTGTGGTTCCGCAACGTGTTTGATATTCTGACTGTACCTGATGAGCTCGGAATAATAAAAACCCTCGAGGAAAAGTCTTTTCACATCAAACTTCCCCAAAACGTCGAGCCTAGAAACTCCTGTCATGCTAGATCCACCACTACAGACGTTCTTTGGACCCTTCCCTAAACATCGAACTCTCCATATTTCCTCACACTGTCAGCCAGGATCTATGGAAGAATTGCATTAAATTGCAAGGCTCGATAGTTGCATATCCTCCACATCTACTATCTCCAGCCCAGACCCTCCTTAGCTTACACACTGTCTGCGGATACCGTCTGCTGCAAAAATATGAACTGTGCGAGTAATACTCCGTTTCAAAACAATGTTATTGGAATTGTATTCCTACACAACTGCGCTCAATATCTGAAATTATACGATAATATGATGACAGTAATTACAACAGAGCTAATGGGTACGTCCATTGTATAATGAGGCAATCTACTTTTCTCTGTATTTCTTTTTCCTCTTATGAATATTAGAATACGATTTGTGGGCTCAAACATTATGGAGGCTTTGTAACAGAATAATCATTTACTGAATAAAATATTGCGCGGAAATATAAGGCTATTGATACTTAACCTTTGAGAAAAGATCGGATATTCGTGGTTTTGTGGATTAAGATACTTTCAGAAAGTTACCCACTTAGTGATTAAACGTCACATATAAAGTGACCTAAACAAATGACCCCAACTTTTTTCGTAAATGTGAAGAATCAACCCTTGAAGGATATATCCAAAATCAGCTCAAAGGTAGGTAGGTATCAGTAGCCGTTCCGAGGAGCCCAATTAGCGCTGTGGTGCGCCATTTTGATGCCACAAAATCCTAAGGATCATGACTGTTGTTATGGGAGCAGGGAGTAGAGTCTAGCCAGCTCGGATCTTTAGAGGCAGCCCGTAGAATTCACGAAGGAAAGTAGCTCTCCCGCCTTGCAGCTGGCAATCTCTCTGAGGTCCCCAAAAATCGGTTACTTAGTGTCTGTAGCCTGACTCTAGCTCGGTGCAGACCGCCATAATCTTGAATGCATTTGCACGGGTCTGGCAGAGGAGCTCTCGTGATCGAGCTATGTTATAAGCGGAAATAATTCTCCTTGACTTGGCACAGTTCGTAAGCCTTTGCCATCTAAGTCCCGCGGCTGCTAAGTAGTGCGAGTAGACTCCGCTCCTGACAGCCGCCAACGAAACATTGACTATATTCACCGAAGGGCTGCCAAGAGCAGAGCTTCGCCTCGCCAATCCGTCAGCCCACTCATTCCCCTCTATGTTCCTATGCCCGGGAATCCAGAGGAGCGTGACCTTACCGCCCAGATGGTTCAGCGCATTTCTCCACTGACCAACCAGCCTGAAAGATATCGTCGCTGAATACAAGGCCTTGATGGTCGCTTGGCTGCCAGCCAGAATGGCTATGTTACGCTTGGGGCTCGAATTTCACTCCAGCCATCGACAGATTTCCAATATCACCAGTACTTCCGCTTGGAATACACTGGCGAAACCTGGGAAGACCATACGGTACACTGTGTGTATTCCAGAAAACCCCCGTGCCGACGCCACCGGTCATCTTTGATCAGTCGGTAAAGAATACTGAGTCATAACCTTGCAACACGCCACAGGTCCTGGTTGGAAAGTCCACAGCAAAGTTTCTCGTGAAGTTCAGCTTGCGTGTGTCATAGTCCGTGGGGAATGCCCAAATTTCCCGAGGTACTTCATCTAGGATGTTGCTGTGGCCGTAAGACTTTACGTTAACGTTACCCAGCAGATTCACTACTCACGTAGTCTGACAGCACTGCACACTGAAACGTATTTAATGTGGAGGTGTAGGGGCAGGAGATGCAGGAGTACATTGAGAGTATCGGCCGGGCAGGACTTCAGAGCCCCAGTAGCACCTGCACACGCGATTCTTTGAATCCTGCTAAGCTTCATCCTATTGTATTTTTTGCTTAAAGCCTGTCACCATACAATAGAGCCGTACGTTAGGATCGGACGCAACACAACAATGTACATCCAGAGAGCCATCCTCGGCCGGAGACCCCATTTCTTTGCAAAGGCTCTCTCGCAGGCATAGACGGCCCTACAGGCCTTCTTAACCCTCAGTTCTATGTTCAATCTCCAATTTGGCTTTGGATCCAAGATTACACCCAAATACTTTACATTAGAGGAAAGAACCAATCTTTGTTCATTCAACCGTGGTAGGTGGAATTCGGGTATTCTTGGTCTGGTGGTGAATAGCATCAGTTCCGTTTTGGTTGGGTTTATGCTGAGTCCACATCTTGCCGCCCACAGGCACACCTTTCGCAACGCTACTTCCATGAGGTCGTTCGTTCGGACGGAAACATCCCTGACACCCAAATCTTCAGCATAACCCACTAACTTGACCCCACTGCTGTCCAATATTCATAAAATTTCGTATTTTACTATTAACCAGAGCACCGGAGAGATGGCGCCAATCTAGGACGTGCCTTTATTCACATCTCTGATCAAGCGGTTGCCTCCCAGATCAACTGGATTATCCTGGTATTTAGCATGGATACAATTCAATCGTATGATACCCCTCCAATCCTATACTGGTCAAGGCTTCCTTCATGTCGTTGATACTAATGTTGTTAAAAGCTCCCTCTATATCCAGGAAGGCAGCTAGGGTATACTGCTTGTACTGCAGCGACCACTCAATTGTGCCAATTACCTCGTGGAAGGCGGCTTCTGTGGATTTTCCTTTGAGGTAGACATATTGCGATTTAGAGAAAGGCGTTCCCTCCATAATTGTATTTAGGTAAATGTCCTCGACGCACTCTAGGGTCTTCAGCACGAAATAGGTCAAGCTGATTGGTTGAAAGTCCTTCGCGGACTCATGACCGCGCCCGCCCGCTTTCGGTATGAAAAACACTCGTGCGCGTCTCCAGGACTGTAGTACGTAACCTACGAAGATGCAGCTCCGGTAAATCTCAACAAACCACGGCACAACCCTTTTCTGCTGCTTCTGTAGCATGGCTGGCGTTATGTCATCTGGGCCTGGAGATTTATATGAGGAGAAGCTGTTTATATAATAGCCCAGCCGATTTTATTCTCGATAATTATCGATTTGATAGTCTCGCACATCTGGGGTGGCCACAAACCCTCCAAGCAAGGTTCTGACTCACAGTCTTCCTCGCTGGCGGGAAAGTGCGTTTGTATCAGCAGCTCCAAGGTTTCAGTAGAAGATTCTGTCCAGGAGCCTTCCGACTTTTTAAGAAAAGATGGCCTCTTATGGGTAGAATTTTACTAAGTCTCGCCGATTCACTGGTGCTTTCGATGTTCTGAGAATAGTCCAACCATCGACTTGTACTTCTTCAGGCAGTCCTTGTATGGCTGCCAATATTTATGCCTGTAGCAGATGTTGAAGATTTCTCTGGTCAGCTTCCTGAGGCTGAAGAGATCTTCATTCCACTTCGGTGGGAGTGTCTTTCTGCTGTACTTAGTAGGGCACGAGACTTTAAAGTTGAAAAGTATGTTTGAAAGAAGACAAATGCCCACTCAAATATGCTTGTATAAGCAATACACAAAGCCTTTTATACCTGAAGCATTTAGCCTCCGGTTTCCTGACTGGTTTTTATTTTAGAGTACCTCCCCGTCATTAGAAAACTAGCCTGGAAACGTTTAACGGGATAGCACTCCTGCTCTCCGCACTACGATTGCATCTGTCAGCGCTCCTCAGCGTCTCTGTGTCAATGTTGTCTTCCTTGTGACATAACCCACATCACCTTTCGCAAGAGAAAAAGGTGTGTCGTTGTTCCTTTCAAATTCTGTACAGCTAAGACTGAAAACTTTCATGCCCGCTTAGAAGTTGGACAAGGAAATAGTCAATCCTACCATGCTTCCGATTTAGCCACAGATTTAAATTGCCGGTGAGCCACGCAGTCCTTTTCTTTCTTGACTCACTGTGCTAAGAGAGTTTTTATTTTTGGGAATAGGGTAGGTGAACAGTATGTTGTCGGACTACCAACTAAACACCTCCCTGTCGTCAGAGAACTAGTCTGGGACCGTTTGACAGCTCTCCCGGCTTTGGGAGCCTTCAAATCAGGGAATCCCTTTCATCACGGGAAGGGAGAGAAGGGAGTGCTTAGTTCAGTGAACCCCTTACCCTCCGATCCCTCCGCCGGTCGAGACGATCACTCCGCTAGTGCTCGAATTCCACGGAGTGTGGAATGCAGTTAGTGGCACCATAAGCTGTATTCAGGAGGAGCTTCGAAGGTTAGAGCGCTTACGAAAAAGCAGCAGGGAGCAAACAATTCTAATCTTAGGAGTATGCCGATAGGGCTTTAACCCATCCCAGGAGGTGGTTTTAGTGGGTTAAAGTCCTACACTATGGCTTTCGATGCTTTCCACTTTCAGTTTCTGACAGGATTCTGACTACAAGATTTCAGTACAGGTTAAGGAACATCATAAGTGGACAGTACTATGCACCAACGGAAGCTTCCAATATAGTGGAGAAAGATACTTTCTATGAGCAATTTCACGCAGTTGAGGGAAGGGTTCCTAAAGGTGACATTGGAGTCGTGATGGGTGATCTGAATGCCAAAGTGGGCTCTGATAACATTTTGCTCGGACATTTAATGGGGAAGTGTGGTCTTGGCGACCGTAAAGAAAATGATGGGAGGTTGGCGGATTTCTACAATTTTCACCGCACAGAGCTTGTCTTAGAGTATCGATAAGCATTGGGCCGACATAAAAAAATGCTCTTTTCTCGGGTGCTGGGCAGGTCGGCACAAGATCTGGCTGACTGCGATATCGTGGAAGCGGATCAATGAGCGGAACAGATTGAAGGCTGTGTTGACCGCTCTGAGTGATGACAGTACGGCATCCTGAAAGAACTTGCGAAGAACGTTCGGCAACACTTGTCGACGAAATACCATCATGGTACCCTGGTCTGATTCTATTTCTAACAAAGAACTTGGCAATAGATAGTTCACACATTAACGAGGGGCCAGTACAATCGACCACTAAGGTCTGAGTGCTTAGAGGCTTTGCCTCTCCCCCACTTCAACGCACAAGGAGGGGCAACAATCCAGTTGGTAGCTATGCCATGCAATGGAACCCACTCCCCTAAAATGGGCGACGAATGGGTCGCGCCAAGAGCACTTGACGCGGAACAGTAGAGCAGGACTGCGGGCATCGCCAGAAGTCCGAGGTTGAGCTGAAGCGCATTTCAACGAACAGCGAACGACGGCGCGTATACCCACCAACAATATATATAAAGCGCTGAGCGTTTAGGGAGAGTTTCCAGCGGGTGAAGTGCCGGTCAAGCTCGTCCAAATAAGAATTCAGGAGGTCTTCACCGGGCGGGTTGTTTCTGGAAGAGGTGTAAAGGATGAGGTCACCCGTGTATTGGAGGATTCGGATTGGGTTTGGGTGTGGGGTTGGTTTGGCTAGGTCTGCGGTGATCAGGGAGAAGAGGGTAGCGGAGAGGACTGATCCCTGAGGGATGCCAGCCGGATTTGAATACGGAGACGAAGTGCTCTTGGAGTTGGACTTGGGACTTCCACCCGTCAAGAAAGCAAGAAAGAATTAGCTTATAGAAGTGCGAATGGAAGTGGAGGAATTCGGAAAGCTTATAAGCGAGTCCATATTGCCATGCAGAGTCGAAATCTTTCTTTGGCAAATTGAAAATCAGGGAGTGAATGATCTCGCTCAAAGATCTTTGCTGAGGATGAAAGAATCGAGATAGGCCTGTAGCTATCGGGATTTAGAGGATTCTGGTTCTTTTTTGGGATAGGAACTATCCGAGCATCCTTCCAATCTGTTGGGAAGTGGGCATTGATCAGGAAATGGTTGATCATGGAGGACATGATGGGAGCAATGCTAAGAGCGCACTTCTTTAGGACGATGGAAGGGATTTTGTCAAGTCCAACCGTTTTTTGTCTTTTGAGGAGGCAATGGGCACCTTGAGGGAGTCTGGACTGACAAAGTGGATGGGGAGGATATTTTCGCACTGACTTGGGCCGGCGAGAGCTTAAGTGAAGGCATTTTGCGTAGGTAAAGGAATGTAGAAGGATGAAAAGGAGTTGTGAGTCGAAACGTGGTTCATGGAGGTGAAGGCTGCATTGGTGTGGCTGGAGGAAGTGGTTGGCGTGAACGTTAACCTTTTCTGTGGGGGGAATGTTTTGGGGTAGGATCGCGTTTTTTTGGAAAGATTTGCTTAAACGCGTGCAGGTTTTCCTGAGTTCCCTATATGTACCAGGGTTTAGTTCGGTACTGTGTGAGGACTTTTCCGCGAATCAAGTTCACGTTCAAGTTCACGGATTTCAGAAAGAAGGCGAGAGGATTGCAGAGAGTATTTATTTCTAAATAGTCTCCGTCTGAGTGTGTTTTTATATTGGATATCGTTTAGGATGTCATCAGGAAGGGTAATAAAGTTGCGGTAGTTTAATGACGGGATAGGATCAGTTCGTCAACTACTTGCCGAATTGCTTCGGTGTATTGACGGACTGTTTGGTCAATGGTGTTGCTGGGAACTGTACTGCTGGATGAGAGGGGAGGGGCACAAGTTTATTTTTGACAGCCCGGTTGATGAGTTCAAGTCAGGAACTGGTGGCGGGGTGGAGCGAATGACTCTGTCTAGGAGATGGCAGGGACTATTTCGAGGAAAGGAAAGGTGTTTGGGTTGGGAATAACAGTTAAGTTACTGCTAAATAGGAAGTGGTTTAGGTAGGAATGGCAGTAGGTTTTGTTGAAGATTGGAAGGGCGGGCAGAAATGGACTAGGTTAATGGTGGGGTGGGAGGTTGTGAGGAAACAGTGGAACTGATCCCAGTTCTAGCGTTGAGGTCTCCATCGATAATTAAGGACCATTTTATCCAGGATGGCAGAGTTGAGAAACGCAGAGGGACTTGATGCGGAGAAGTCGTGTGTGTCGAAGGATTGATTCGGGCAGTAAACGGAGGTGACGAAGACCGAGGTTGATTACGATTCGGAGGAAATAACGGTGGCTACATTGCATTGCTGAGTGGTCTCCCGCAGGATGTATCAGTCAGTCTTTGCTTGATGAGTTTCTCAAGCATCTTCCCGGCTGTGTCTAACATTTTTGGAGAAGGGTACGCTGATGGTGCCTTCAGGTGATCTTTACCCTCGCTTATCAGTACAAGCCTCGCAACCTGCCAGTGAGAAGTGAAGATATTGCATTTCTCCTTTTGAACCCCAATGCATTGAATGTACCAATGAACCAGTTGCAGTTCTTCTGTATGTGCTTTTGTCTTTCCGCTCATTGGTCCCTCTCGAGAGAGCTTCGGTTTCCAACGTCGATTTTCCGATGTTCCACTCGGTAAGTATTTGTCGGAAATCAGCACATTGAAAGGAGCCATTTGTCACTTCGAAGGAAATATACTGGCGACTGATGCTAAGGACTCTGCAGCAAAGGTTATGTCTGAGATAGGGCCCTTGCAACCAGAGCGTTGGAATATGGCAGTTCTTTCGATGTTTAGGAAAAAAAGTCCTGTCCAGGGAGGCCATCTCAAAAATTTGCCTGCGTTGAGAGTCTGGTTGAGCCATGCCCTATTCGCGGGTTCTGACGTTAAACTCTCGTCTAGACTAGAACTCTCCCTTTCGTGTTTCCAATTTTTGACTTTTTTGAAAATCCTCTGCCGATCCGTGTTTTGGTGATTTCCTTGTGAGTTTCCTGTCAGTATTCGAAGACAGTTCTGCTTTCTACTGATGTAGATGCGAAAACCCAAGTTTCAACCGTCCATCTTCAGGGGACGTTCTAGCACAATGTCCTTGGGAATCAGCTGGCTCAATTTCTTACACATTAGGACCTGAAACCATGTCGGTGCCATCCGAGAGTTGACAATTTCGAAGCTTTAAATTTCTGCTTCCGAAAATCTAATGAAATGAAAATGTCCTGGCACAACTATGAAATCATCCGCCTATAATGCCTCTTAAATGCACATACACACAATGTAATTGACTACAGCGCCTGTTGTGAATCGATTTCTGCTCGGTTAAATTGCACACAAGAAATAAAACCATTTCTTTTCTACATTTTTCATTGCCCCACAATATACGTGCCACTCGACTCGTCCGCTTGAGGGGTTTTCCCAAATTGCCTTTTGCATCATTCATTTATGGACGACACAAGGTGGCTTTTATATATTAAGTAGCGAGCGATCCACCTACTCGTGTCCTTCCCTCTGTCCACACCCGTTTGGGGGTTGAAGTCCAATTGCTCAAACCTCACCCGGAGTCGGAATCCATAACAAATGAAACTTTTAGAACGATATGTCGCTATTGGATATTCGACATCCACATCGTCTGATTAAAGTATCTTTGGATATTCTAAACCGGGAGCTGAATCTTATATCTCCCCTGGCTGTCATCTGGCTTGAGAAAATAACCCCTGCCGGACTCGTCCAAGATTCTTATGGCTTATTAAATCGGTGATTTGTGGGGAGTAGTTTTTCGTAATAACTGGGCCATAAAGCAGTGACACTGGTGTTATTTGCTTGGGCATAATAAGAACGAATTGAACTTGTTACCACGGGGCGAATTTAATGATTCGTGAAAATGATATAATTTAGTGCAGAAATGTGAAGAAGCGTAGCGAATGGAGCTTTTTCTGTCGGGATCATTATGAAATCTGGTTAGCATGGAGATGTTTTCGAGGGATCGCTGCGAAATCTAATTAAGACGGTTGCAGTTTATTGCCCATGTACCAGTTCCCTCCACTCCATCTGAGCTGAAATATGCGTCGGCTTTCACTTCAATCCCATTTTTGATGTAAACTACCAGTACCTCGTCGAGAAAAAGATCGAATCGCGCAGCATCCAAAGCGAAGTTTGATGGAAGCCTTGCACATTCGACCGAGTAATGAAGCTAAATAATGTTTTCAATTTGAGGTGCTTCAATTCAACCGTTTTGATGTCAATGACTACTGCCATGATTTGATTTTTTCGTTACCTTCATTTGAAATGGTTTCGTAAACAAAACAACAGTTAAAAAATATCTCACAGATATAAGGTGAAAGACTTACGAAAATTGTTGTGGAAACCAAGGCAAAGGGGCGCAAAAACATGTTGTGAAACACGGGCAGGAAGCGGATTTGTTGAAGATCTTCCATCTTCTATCCATAGAACCGAATATGACCAGATTGTTTTCAATCGCACATGACTCGATAGATTCTTCTCAAGCCAAGGAGAGGCTGATCTTAGAATTAGCACCGAATCACAACGTAATTCCGTTTTTGAAAATCATCGTTCAAATTAAAACTTTCTTCATTGGATGAATTTAGTGATTTCAAGTTGATTTTACTTTCTTCAGTTATTACATGAGCAACATGTAACTTTTCAATGTCTAAATGTTTAGATTGTTTCATAATTAAAACAATTATTGGATATTTTCTTAGATTTCCTGGTTTTAGCAAGAGCCAGGTGTAAGAGATTTTGAGTCATTCAAGTGCCCAGAGGGAGATTGAAAATTAGTACATAATCAATTAACAGCTGGTGATACTTAAATTTCCACATATATTTTCGAAATGTTACTCTATTTTATTTGATTAAAAATCGAAAACAACTATTAGATACAAATCCACACAACATTTTCGTCTACTAAAAAGTAACATTTGTTACTTTGATTTGCTCTAATTTCACCTGCCAGTTTGGTCCAGTTCTAGATATCATAATTACTGACTTTCTGTCTGGTTAATATCGACGAAAGATCGGGTGCTACAGCGTCCCAGGTCACGAAAACTGATGGTTTTACAAAAGATTATAATTATGATAGTATCTTCAGCTTGTTCATTCGAAAACACTTAAATTCAAAAATTTACTTTGGAAATCATCTCTAAAAAATACTACAGGATAACTAATGAATCTTTTCAAAATCGTTATCACCACGAACCCTGAAATAACGAACTGAGGACTACTTCGTTCTGAGCCGTCGAATTTCGGACCTTCGCAACAGCTCCTTTGGCAAACTGTTGGGATTAGGTGTCAACTTGTACATGTATTTGCTGGTATAGGCTTTTAACAAAAAAAGGCGCTCATGGAATTGTACGCACGATTCTGAGATGCGCGCGTTGCAATTGCTCTATATTAGATACTCTCGCTGAACCCAATAACTAGATCCCATGTATCCAGCTAGGCTTTACTACCGCCTTGTACAAAAGGGCTTTGTACTCCATTTTTACCATAAAACGCCAGTGTAGATGGTCATCTATTTCTCCTTGGCTTCAAGATACCTTTTCATGAAAGCCGTCCGTCAAAATGCAATCCCAGGTATTTGACATAACTAGATTGAGGAATTTGGCTTCCATTTAAATTGGAGAACAGGTTTCCCGATGGAGGTGGGCAGGTCTCCTTCGATCCCAAAATGCTAATCGAGATTCGATATGAGTGGCCAAAAACAAAGTATCATCCGCAAATTACTACTAGTTGCCATCTCTTATAAGTAGATGAGGTACAGCATCGGTCCTAGTATGCCTCCTTGCGGAACGCCAGCATTGATATTGTGGCCAGGCACGATAAAACTTTTGTACTGCATTTTAAACTTTCACCCAATTAGACATCATTCAAGAATCTTGTGAACCTTAGTGACGAACAGTTTCTTAATTTTGTACACCCGACCTTCGTGCCATACTGTATAGGAACACCACAGAACAATACTTCCTCTCCTCTAATGTTCGGCTAATTTCTGCCACAATTCTATGAAGTTGCTCCGTCGTACTATGCCTTTTGTGCTCTCCCTCGGGCACAACCTTGTCGTGGTGGAGAAGTTTGTGGTAGTTTACTACTACACTAAGTATGTCCAAAAACGCATTAAGATGGAAACAAAGGATTGTAATTCTCCAAGTGGTAAGAGACTCCGAATTCACCCGCGACTTTGAGAAATCAGGTCGTGGCCGAGGCACGGATTTTGGAAACCTCACCTAATTCATGTTCCCTCCACGGAGAAATCTGTGGAAGACAGACTCTCCACTTCAGTGGAAAACCTATACCGAGTATCTACGGCGCGGTCAGCCAAAGAGGATAGTACAGCAACTTCCTTAATGAGAGGAACTGGAAACTTAACTACGGCCGGCCTGTCGGTAACACTGTTGCCTAACTCTTCTAAAATACGGGAGAGGAAGGCTTGATAGAAGGGAACCTTAGCCGCAAATGAGAAGGGACTACATGCTTGCCTGCCAGAATCTTCTCCTCACCCGGAAAAACGCAAGAAAGGGAAGCTGGTAATGTTTAAGCAACTGGTCTAACGCCGGTATGTGAGAACACATCCATGCAGCCCGGACACCATGAACCTGGTAGAGCTCCTAACCGACGACAACGGAAGACACTGCGAAAGAAGGCAAAGTTTCTTGAGAATGAGGACATGGACGCTGCTACACCACCAAGTGTGGCGATATTCAGATAATTCGCTCGCAAGAAAGCGGAATTTTAGGCGAAAGGTGAGGACAGGCTAGGCTGGTAACCCCGATGAGACCCACTCTGGATGCAGCAGACTTTTCCGTTAGAGCGGTTTTCATATTCGACTGCACTTACGGCTACAAACAGAGAGTTAGTCAAAGCAACCTGCCCCATGCCAAAGTTTCTTTCTATCTACTGGCAGTAAGGCTGGCAAAGTTACAGGACTGTCCTTATATATTTCTGGTTCAAGAGCCATGGGTACATTTTAATAAAATCTGTGGTATTGGATCAGTCAAGGATACTAGGCCCTTCTCTGATGGGAGATCCCTCCTGAGAGTCTGCGTGCTGATATCAAAATTGTTCAAGGCAACCATACTAAGACAATTCTCTTCCCAGGGCCTTGTTGCGGTCCACTTACAACGCCAGCTGAATGGTAAGAGGAGAAACGTCTCTGCTTACTTACTTTATGATTCATTATTCCCTTGCCCAACCCAAAAACTAAGGAATTGGGTAGTGTATGCAGAATCATTGATAATTTCTCCTATCTAGAGTCGAAAATCACAACCGATAACAGCCACGATGATGAAATACGCGCACGGTTGTTGTCAGCCAACAGAGCCTATTTCAGCTGTCAAAAACTGTTCCGCTCGAAACGTGTCACCACAGGGTCAAAGCTCTTACTGTACAAGAAAATGATCTTACTAGTCCTCATGTATTCCTCGGAGACTTGGGTTCTTAGCAAGAAAAACTGCAAACTCTCGACCGCGTTCGAGAGAGTCCCCCACATGAGGATGGACGATTCCGTAGCCTACAGAAATCTATGAGCGATACCACGACCGTCTGGTTGTGGATAAAATCCGGCGCAATAGGTTGTGGTGGACGGGTCGCTTAATCCGTATGGATGAGGATGATCCAGCCCGGAAAGTCTATAAGGGCAATATCTATGGTAGAAACAGAAGACGAGGCAGTCCCTGCCTGAGATGGAGCGTTGGCGTAGGTCAGAACGCCAGACAGCTTTTAGGGATATCGAATTGGTCGACCTCGGCGCAAAACCGGGGTATATGGAGTTCCTTATTAAGGCAGGCCTAGACCGGATACCGGTCACCGGTCACTTCCATTATAGCTTAAAAGAATCTATTCAAAGCGTAAAAAATTGTGAAGTTGATTCGTCAGTCTCTCATTCTCATGCCTTAGATTCTAACCATAGTTGCATCATGGATGTTTATGTTCGGCTTTGTGGTTGTCACACTGGCGTGGGATTATAAGTTGCGCAAAGTTTTCTATGATGATTATGAAACTGATGTACAGTTAAATTTTGTTTAGGAATTGAAGGAGTCCTAAGCCCACTACCCCCTTGATCGCGGGCAGGACCGTTTGGGAAAATATTTTATTCCATTTATTTTTGTCGACGGATTCCTCTGTCACCTCTTTTTTTTGTACAAATTGACGTCGTCTAGGGAAGAGGCAACTTATCATACAATGTATGTATAGCGTGCTAACCACACATAGGGGCCTTTGTAGTCAGTTGCAGGAAATGCGCTCACTGTAATGCACTACGTAGTTTTAAGGCGATCTACTCGTTGGCCCCCCTGTGACAGTGAATCTCAATGCATGGCATGATTCCCAAAGGTATTGTTCGTCTCTCTTAATGTGTGATCTATCAGCGAACACCTCGTGGCCAACTTCAAGGTTGCCTAGCTTGATCACTTTCTAGAATGCTTGCACTCTCCCCGCTTGTACTATTCTGTGTCATGTAGCACTAGGGTAGTCCTTTCGTCCTCCATCCTGCGATAGTGGATTAGATTACATGGTACAGCTAACGATGGATTTGGTTTTGCTACTTTCTAATTTAAATTCTGCCATGCTGATGTGCCACCCTCCTGGAGTTATCGCTCACCAGGTATAGAACTGTCAATAAAGCAAGAAAACTAACGTGATCATTTGAGGGGACTCGCCTGTCAGCTCCCGATTTGTTTACCCTGAAATAGAGCACTGCATCAGAAATTCTAATGAACTATGTCAACGGGAAGACCTTGGCCCATTTGACATCATTTGTTATTTATTACTTATAATATCTCCGGAAACTAGCATAATCGTTACTATTTGTCGGAAAAGGATTTAAGGATAGTTTTGTCGAGAATCATATTATTATTACAGAGAAAATTATATTATCATTATTATCCCCTTTCAATGGAAAATGTTGCAAACCGAGGAACCGAAGAGGAAGACCAAGGCGACAGCTCCGAGCACTCAGGCCATTGTTAGGCCCATTATACTATCCCCGTAAATCACCTATTCAATGGCTCCCTGCCTACGGCGTTCGCAGACTTTAACAAATCTGACAATATTCTCCGGAGGCGGAGAGTGTGCCGATTCTTCACTGAAGAAAGCCTTGCCAAGGTGTCTTCGTCTGAGATCTGAGAGGGCCGGGCAGTTGCGCAGGGCCGTCTCCTCCTCCTCACATTGGTTACACATAGCCAAAACCACCACCTCAATCTTTCCATCTGGTAGTTTAAGGAGCAGTGTCCTGTTAAAAGCCCGACTAGGATTTTCATGTCCCGCTTTTTAAGGGACAATAAAAATGCTGCCCTTTCACAAGGATTTTCGCCTGCCGGAAAAAGTTCAAATTTCTCCAGTCGGCAGCGTGAATCCTTGCAATTTCACCCTTCAGAGTAGACTTGACAGTGGATGGCCGGATTCCGAAAGCTGGTTCTGGCTCCACCATTGTAGATCCAGACCCTCGGCGAGCCAGTCTGTCAGCCTCCTCATTACCAGCGATGTTAGACTGCCCCGGCACCCACATCAGGAATGTTTCGTTCAGTCGGCCAAGTTTCAGCAGCATCTGATGACAACTCCATACCAACTGGCTTGATATGTCGTTGCTGTTTGATGCTAATAATGTCGCTTGACTGTCGGAACAGATTCGAATGGTGCGAGTCCACCATTTTTGCTGCAGACATTCTTCAGCTTCCAATGAAATGGCATATATCTCCACCTGAAATATGGTCGTCATTTCTCCGAGGGACGTGCCAGTTCCATAATCGGATTCCTCGAGAACAACCCTGTGCATTATTTGCCCTCCATGACTGACCCGTCGGTGAAGATTATGGAGTCTGTAATCTGAAAAGACTCATGGCAATTTGTCGACCATTCTTCTCTTTTGATTTTATGGGTTACTATTAACGAACGTTTGCCTTTTATCTTTTTGTTTGGGGTAGTTTTTAACACTTGAATGAATGTTTGGTTTCAGAGGTATGAGTATCTAGGGCACAGGAACGACGAAAAGGCATCAGTCCGCTTGACTCTCGCTTCCAAGCAATACAGAAGTACAGAGACCAAAATGCATAAAACATTTAAGACGATTGGGGGATTTTGAATTTGTACGGACGCTATTTGCCAAATGCTACCTCTACCTTTGACAGAATATTTACTCGGTGCCACAAAATCAAAGGACAAACATGTTACAGCTGGATGAGGCACTCAAAGCCTTCGTTGAGTTGAAAGAAAATCTCTTGAATGCAACACTGCTACCGGATTACAGAAAAAGGACCGCCTCTTCAAGTATTCAATGACAAAGGTCCAAAGTCAGCAGGCACACCAGGAACACATATCAACATTTTAAGGTACTCGACTAACGATTTCCGTTAAACTTAATTCCTTTTCGTGATGACCAGAAGCTGCGACAATTGCAATGGAACTGCAGCCCACGTTTTGGACGCGAATTGAATTTCAACTTCAGTACTTTCCCCAATAATGGCCGATTGGATACTTTAATCGGTCATTTCAGTTCATATCGACACTTTCCGGTGAACGAAGGTTACGAAGTACACTCAAGAAAGATTTAGTAGCATGTTGCACAGAAATACTATACGAAATAAAATTAACCTTGCCTGCTAAGGTCTTCATCGATGATGACGCACAAAGTGACTTCAAATCGTTTGTCAATTCACTGCATGTGCAAATGCGGAAACTTCGGTCAAAATTTTGCCAACCGTGTTCTGATTCTCATTGTTCCATCGGTCGAATCTCCCAATGACGTTCACCATTGAAGTAAATGGCTAGATGTGAACGTCTTAACCACAATGCTCAAACCGAATCTTCTGGTAACCAACTACTTCTTGGAACATGCCAACAATTGGACTCCATTTCGAAACGAAGATATATACAGGAGGAAGGGGTATTTTGGTATCATCATAGCAAATTTTGATTTGTCAACTTCATCCCCGGAGAGGAAGCCGATGTTTTCCTCTCCCCAGTTCTTTGAAAAACTTGCCGCTGTCACTCTTCCCAAAAAGGGGAAATTTTCATATCATTTACCAGCAGGCAATTATCGCACCAATTTGGAAGGGATTGTTCACCCCTTTGAGAATCTGTAACTTTTTTAAGAGGGGCCTTCGCCGCAGTTTTCTAACAGGGTTGAAAGAAAGAACCTTCTAATTCTTTCTTAATTTCCTGGCTATACCCTCGAGAAGTGGGGTAATAATTAGTTTTTGGGAGCCAATATATTTTGGGGAGGGATGTTGACCGTCGCAACCACAGTAGATCTACTATAGGCAGTACCCTTACAAAAATGACCCCACTTGCAAATGTGCTTGCAGAAGCTCATCTGTACACACCAGAGACGCTAAACAAGGAAAAGGCATAATCTTCGTCAAATCGTATTGGTAAGAGAGAGATCGGTGAGTTTTTGCTATTCTGGTACTACGGCGTGCTCACCCATATAGCAAAAAGTTGTTTCACGTATTCACTTATACATAAGCAAAAACTTGCCAATCTCACCAATACATTGGCAAGTCCGGGCGGTATGTCAAACACAGCTGATCGGGTTTGCGGTACATCTCGCTCATGCTCAAGGGCAAAACAGTTTGAAATCGTGTGTACTCGCACTGATTTCCCCCCTTGAGGGGCAAGGGGGAGTGAGGTAGCTGTCTAGTATCTAACTGTGGTCGCAACTTTTCAACATGATTGGAGAGGGGATATTTTCATCCTCCATCTCTTCCCATCCCCTGCCCCTCAGGGAAAATTCAAACTTGACCAAGAATATAGGAAAAACCCAGACGTCAGACGTCATAGCTTTTCCCTCGATAAGCCCCCCTTTACCCATCAGCTCATCGAAAGTTGATCGTCACAACCATCTAACTCCTAATTGAATTCTTCGGGTTTCAGGGAAGCCGATAAGGACACCGCCTGTGATTATCTAAAGGACGTGTTCATATTTTTGCCAGTACTCAGTTTTTCAGAGGAAAGTAGTGTAGCGACTCACCAAGGCAAAGTCTCAGGTTATACTTCGACCATTGAGGCACAAGTCCATATGCGCCTCTTTATTGAAGTTGGGTGAAGTGAAGAGAGCTCCCTTGGAGGTACAGCCAACCAAACGAACTTATTCCTGCTGTTTTGAGCCAAATTCCGTCCGTCGTTAGATATTCCGGAAGTCTCACTAAAAAATCCCCTACCGTAATGAGCAGTTTACAGGAAAATTCTGGTTATATCTCTCTGGGTTGCAACCTTATCGATTTCAGCTGCCGACAATCTCTTTAATGGCATGACAATGATACAATCATCGGGGAACATAAAACACCTCATAAGCACGCTTGGCAGGTTCTATCTAACCATAAAAGTGAGTCACAATTTTGACTTAAACCCCCAGCATTGTATCGAATTCACGTGAGTACGTGCCAGAATTCACTTACTCACCTACCCAGACTAGTCACAAAGTCCGGGGTGAGAAAGTAGATTCATATCTCCAATTTAACATTCCGCCTAGCTTGCACCGTGTCGTAGGTCAGGAAATCACTTAAAATATAAATCGTTGCCGATAGTGATAAGCGCGACCGTGTTATCATGCCATTCGGCTAACATGTGGTGAAATTGTTTCGCTGGAAAAAATGTGCAAAGTTTCTATTTGTTTTTAGATTTTCACGCTAGCCGTTTTCATATGTGCATTGTGCGACGAAAATTCCACTGCTGCTGAGCAAATTTGCGCTTATCAGCTGAAAAAGCTTATTCGAGTGAAAAGGAATTTTATTGTGACTATGGGATTTCCAGTATCTGGTTGGGTATGTGAGGAAAGTGGCGAAATACGTGGTAATAGTATTCCCGGAATTAGCAATAAATCTATCTTTTTTTGTTTTTTGTGATTATGATAATTGCATTGCCTTTCGGAGAAGTATCTTTGTTGCTTCCATTCTTCTGAGTCATGATGGTTCTTGACCTTTAATTATTTGGTTTGATTTAGTCATTCGCAAACTGTTCGTTCCATAAGATAACCACAAGCAAATTTGACGAAATGAAATTGCTTCTGAAAATTAGTCAAATAAATGACGGACTGAGGACTCTTATCATCAAGCATGAAAAAAAACTCGGGGCTGCTCTAAGAGCAAAGACCTTCCATACGAAACGAAGAAATCGAAGCAATTATTGTACCCCATTGAGATGCATAACTGGCCCGTAAAATGCTCTGTAGCTTGGGTGACAATGCTCATCCAGGCGTTCTTCTCAGTTTTTGTTGGCTGCAAATTATGTAGGTTTTGCAAGTCTGATTCAGAATTTTTCAAACCAAACTACTACTTTTCGAACAATTTCAGATTTTTCCAAACTGATTTCCGACTTTTCCAAATCAATTTCAGAATTTTCCATTTCAAATTCAAACTTTTCTATCCTAAAATCAGAATTTTGCATTTCAAATTTAGAATCTTTTCAATATTCTACTATAAGGATTTATACCAACATTTTATCACTGGATAAGGATTAAGCTTGTCCGGTAAGAGAAATCTGAGCTGCCCATCAATCTTTTATAATTGTTTTTCTGGGAAAAAATGCAACATCTACAGGTTTTGCAAATCAAATTCAGACTTTTCCAAATGAATTTCAGAATTTTCCATTTAAGATTCAGGCTTTTCCTTTTCCAATTCTTTCAATATTTTACTATCAAGCTTTATATCAATTTTTAAGGTTTTGTGTAAAAAAAGCCTTATTAAAATCGGTTTACTGTCTATCTGTCTGTCTGCCTGTCGGTTATGGCGATTGACATCAAATTTGGTGGCAACTGTGAACGCTCACGCATACAGCAAGTTACACCCTTTTGTGTCCAATTTAATCTTTAATGAAACGATGATAATTGTGAGAAAGGGAGCGACTGGCTCCCAAAATATCGAGATATGCTGTAAAAAATACTAGGGTTGTCCCTAATTTAAAACAAAAATCTCCTAGTGGCCGCTAATATCTCCTTTATGGAACATAAACACACCTAAACGTCATCGTTCCAAGTCTTTCCAAGAAGCCCACACTCCTTTAGTTTTCTGCCCTGAATATCACACAACATCAACATTGGTACGGCAAAACAGCGAAGGTTGACTATCAAGCTCGATGCCACCATAGGAACAAACAAGGCTACCAAGATAGAAAATTGAGTGATAAACTTGGTCGATGGTCTCAGTATTCTGCCCTTCAGTGCAAATAGAAAGAGTGCGATGACCCGTCAGATTGAAGGCCTTAGTTTTACCGATTCTTACTTCATTTCGAGTCTGGTAGCCTCCTTCTCGAAATCTAGACTCATTCCAACATCCATGGCTCGCCGAAAGAGCAGACATGTGGCATCAGTGTCGGGTGGATGAGACAGCATTCATTTTACCCCGATGAAGTACGTGCCATTTCGTGCATTCATATGCTACTATTAACTGCTAATTTCTTCAAAATGGGCCTCCATGCAGGGCATTGTTGACGCTGTTGTGGCCTTCTTGATACCGATGAAGATCACGCTGCAAATTAGTCCGAAGAACATTGATGTGGTCAGCCAAGAAGAATTCAGACCCCGATTTTTGTCGATCAAGTTTTCGAGATGTTCTTTGATGCCTTCCAGAATAATTGTATCTACAATTTCGTGACCGCAGGGAGCACTCTTATACCCCTCCAATTGTAATACTCAAGACGGGTACCCTGCTTCGGTATCTTGATCACCATAATCTTCTTCCATTTATTGGAAAAAATCCCAGATTCCCAACATCTACGGTTGCATAGCAGCTCTGCAAGGAATGATTCCGCAGAAGATTGGCAACCCGAGTAACCTTTGCTCCGATTGAGTGCACTAGTGGCGGACATGAGTTAGCATTTGCTTGGGGAGCAGCCGTATCTGAATGCTACGATAGCAAGCCAGTTCATACGGAAAAGTTGGAACTTCACTATATGTTACACAGCTGGGAATTGTGGTGAAATGCCTCTTCCACCTCTTAAGCTTCCTCGTTGCGGATGAGGAATCTATCGTCAACGTCCCTCGCATGATCATCGAGAGATTTGCGGCCATCTAAAAATTCTTTTGTGAACATCGCAATAACAAATTCTCACGACTCAAAATACTCTTCACTTCTCTCTCTCTCTCTCGGGAGGCGCGGACAGTTGTAGCCTTTTCATTACCATCTTGTAGGTCCCACCCCGAGGGTTTATATCGTCATGGCCCGTCAACTGGTTGGAGAAGTTCTTTTTGCTCTTTCGAATAGGTCCTCTTAATCGGCGATGCAGTTTGCTGTGTGTCTCCTCTCGATCGTCGCTGCCGGGATTTCTCCTGACCCTCTGATAAAGCCTCCTTCCCTGGAAACATACGGCTCGCAAATTTGTGATTTCGTTGTTCCACCAGTAACTTGGTGACCTACTGGGGAGCAGTCGCCTTCTAGGTATAGTAGCATCGCATTCTGCCGTCACTCATCGGGTGATTTTGCTGACTTTTTCTTTGGCTATCCCATCCAGGGATATGTCGGTCTTGATCGCCGTGGAAAACGTGCTCATCAAAAGGTTTCGACGTACAGCTGAGCAAAATACCCGGCAGGAGAGCTTTTTTTCGAGCTTGAATCGTACTTAATTGTCATGCAGATTGCCTGGTGATAGCTTTGAGTACAGTCTTCACTGGGTTACCAACTGCCACTTATGCAAGGTCCCAGATTAGATCCCCTGAAACTAAATGCGATCCCAACATTCGCGAATATCACGTCTAGTTTCTTGAGTGCCTCGAGCAGAACAGGACTTCCAACATTCGATGTCCGACTGCCTCATTCAAGAGCCCATGCATTTAAATTACTTGCAACGGTTATCGGCCAACGTTGTCTTGTATCCAAAACTAGAGTGCTGAGCAGCCAATAGTACTTAGCAAGCAAAGCGCTGGGTGCAGCATACCAACTGTAGATGTAAACTCCTTTCACCTTCGTTCTGATGGACCCTTCCTCTGGGTACTGCATTATTTCCTGGAAGGCTTGTTTTTCGCAAACCCATAATGCTACATGGCCTGTTTGGTCCTTGATCCAAATGCCACTACCATGATTTCGATATGCCTTTCTAATTACGGCTACATCGATGTTTTTCTCGCGGGTGGTTTATGAGAGTAGGTCTTGCGTCTCCTGTTAGTGTTTGATTTAATTTGTATTGAAGGCCCTCCTAAATTTCGGGCAATGTGCCGATAGTCCACAGCCTCCTTTCCTTTGTACGGTGGGCAATTTGGATCAGTTCCACGGTTTTTGCTGATATAGCCTTTTGTTCCGCATTTCCCTTTTCTCGAAATTCTCAATATTAACGGAGATATGAGCGTTTAATATTTCTCACAAGATTCCTCCATTTTCTCGACTCTTAATATTTACGGAGGTATGAGCGTTTAAAGTTTTTCAAAAGATTCCTCCATTTTCCTGGCCTCTGGACTCCCCAAGTCAAACAGTATGACTTGTCATTTAGAGCAAGCCTCCACAATGTGACCCAACCCAAGGCATCTAAAGCACCTGTTCAGCGCCACCTACTCACTAAGCTGACACACAATCCAGTCTATTCTTCCTCTACCTGTTGTTTATAGGAGTTAGTTATACCTCCACTGGTAGGCTGATGATGGCGGTTTGTGTTTCACTGTAGGCTTTCCTTCGCGTTTTCATCGCTGATTCTTGCAGTCTGATAAAATTGAATTGTTTTTCCAAGGTCCAAATCTCCTCCTTCGTGGTGATCTCATCTATATCCTTGCAGATTATAGTGATCTCCGGTCTGCTAATCCTTATGGCGGCTTCCTACCCTAACAACTTTCTCATTTTACCCAAGAATTTGTCCCCGGTTACATTCTTGATTTCTTGCACTCCAGCATAAGGTCTCGTTTCTGGCACCATTTAATGCGGCTGACATTGTTTCCCAAATTGGTGGAATCATCCTTTACTTTTCTGAGAACCATAAGAAGAGGTCTCCTAGTAGATATAGGTCACTCAACATCTGCCATTAGCCGACTCAAGGTCGAGACTCCAGCTCCTTTGATTTACTCGAAGAGTCGAGCATTAAACCAAGGTATTTAACCGCTGGTTTTGACTATATAGTCAAGTCGCCGATCGATATTGGACGCGTCCGGCAACAAGTGCTATCGTTTCCATAACCGACTAGGCGCAACTCTTCTGGCATGTAGAGTCTTAACAGACTATAGTAGGAAGTGTTCTAGAAGTCCGGCCCTAGGATGGAACTCTGCGCTACTCCCAACGTGAAGTCCATCCTTCTCTGGCCCTCAGGCTTCTCATAGAGCAGGGAGCGGTCTTTCAGATAATCCCTCAATATCCGCAAGAGATAGCTTGCCGTTGCCTTGGTGATAAGCCCCCGACAATACGGATCCCTTCAGCGTGTCTACTTCTAATGAGCTTTTCTAGCACTTTCTCAATCATGTAAAGCATACTCAGCGTTTGGTGTCTACTTTTCCCTTGCTGATCAGCGCAAGTCGACCTCAGGGGCCGCACCTCATTGAAAAACTGAGGCAGAGGAATCAATCATTTAGGCTGTGATCCATCGAGGATCTTTCACCCCTCGTTCGCGGCCCTCGAGTCTGGAGGTTTACGGCTCCACGGGTTTTTTTTTTATTTTCCAAGTTTAGCTCGCCTTCTGCTTTAACTCGTTTGGCCGTCGTGTTGTTGTTGTTTATTTGGTGGTTTTCAGATCCGGTGCGGAGCCACCCGTCGGTACAGACACATTACTTTTCTCTGATTACAGTTGAGGGATCGAAGCACTCAATAGAGCCCCCCCCCCCCCCCACCCCCTTGTTTGCACAGAGGCGTGCAAGAACGGGTCAACCGAGTGCTTTGATGGAACTTCAGTATTTGCGGACAGAACTTCACGGTGGACTTAGTATAATTTCTTTTAGGTTTTGGGATAGCCCTTCCCTCTAGGTCATCTTGGCCACTCAGGATGGTCATTTGATCATCTAAATCTCATAAGCTCATTACAAAGCGTTGAGCGCCCCGGGGACCAAGTCTGGTCGTTGTAAACCTCTGCCGGGATACCATCAGGACCTGGCGCCTTCTTGTTTTCCAAGGCTTCTTCAAACTCTCTCATTGTGAAAAGAGGGCAATCCTCGATGCTTTCCGAGCTATTGACATCACCCCATACGCGATATCTGGGGAATAACGACCTTACAATGTGGTCCATCTTTTCGGAACTTAGTATCGGTAATAGTATTTTCCGGGTGACAAGTTTATAGCCAATTCCTACAGGCCCTCATTCCCCCCGTTGACGAGGTTCTGCCAGCCGCGAACTTTACCTTTATTTATCGCACTACGCAGTCTCCTTTATTGATCTCTTCGCTGCCTTTACGGCGCATGCCTCCTCGCTGACGTGTAAACATTCTTCCAAACGGCGAAGCTTATGGCACTCCCTTCCTTGTTCAGCACTTTCTGCCGTCCACGATTACATAGAAAACTTGTCACGGCTTCGTCCCCTCCCCCCGGGCATGGATGCCTCACATGCTGTTGTTATTAGGTGCATCACTGAGTTTACGACCATGTCGGCTGCAATGCTATCACCCCCGATGCGACTTCCAGTGGGTTTCTGCCTGTTCCAAGAGCTTCGACGAACTTCCCGATGTTCATCCTCGCGACATTCCATACGCATATGAAGCTCCCAGGAATTCCGTCCTTTTGGAAACCCCTCTTGGACTGCTTTCTTCTCCTTTGTATCGAAACCCTCTATTAGTGTCTGAGCCTGTACTATTGAGGTGTTCCTCACTCTGAATGGTGATCTCACGATCAGTATTCTGTCCGATAGGGACCGCACCTACTAAAAACGACTCCCGTGTCTTCAGTCTTAGCCCCGTGGAACCATTATTTAGGTATTACCTCGCGGAGTAGGTTTGTCTTTAGGCACTTCTCTTTCTGCTTCTTTCTCCTTTTCTCGTTCAGCAACTTCTGCTGCATTTTTATAATTGCAGAGCAAACTGTAAGCCATTTTTCTTTCAATCTCAGCATCTTCGCAAATATATCCTTCGGGCTCATGATCTTGCCCAACGCTGGGCTCAGCTTCATTCTCTTCATTGGAAACCTTGGGCAGTGAATCATCACATGCTTGGGATCCTTCGGTATTCCATCGCATCTAAGACAATTTAGTGAATCATTCATCCTAAAGAAATGCAGATACTGCCTGTAACAACCACCGTATTGTGAGAAGCTGGGTAATGTGGTAATTGGTCTCCCCGCGTTCAAGGTACACCCTAGGACTTTACCGCTCTCACCGTCTTCATCGCTTTGAGCTCCACATTCTCTGAGTGCTTTGCTGTAACAACCGCAGCTAGATCATCCTACAATCGTAGTCTCCTCTGGGATGGTAGCGCAAGTACCGCGTTATACATGACATTCTACAACAAAGGACCCAGTACCGAACCATGTTGTCTTCCCACTGACAATGTACTCTTTGGGTTCCTCATCCTTCCCGCACAAGAGAGTCTTCTCTGGGCCCGCCGCAAATCATGCGGGCGCACCGACAATCCATTGCTATTTTCGATGATGGGTAGGAGTCTGTTGTAGATGACTAGCTCTACCAAGCCATGGAGCTTTCCTAAGGCCACCGCGTAAATCTGTCGATGATTGTAAGGCAATACTTGAATCGGTGCGAATCTTACAAAGGACCGATGATGTCGAGATGGATGATGTGAAAGCGCTTGGTTGACCGATGGAATGCACCTACTTCCTTTCGAACGTGCTTGATGATTTTGCACTTCTGGCACACGATGCACTGTCTGGCCCGAGAGTTTACGTCCTTGTTCATAGACGGCCAGAAATATTTTCAGTGATTAACCGGTTCGTCTGGGTGGATATCTAGGTGCGCAAGGTTGTGAATCGCGTGGAATACTTCCCTGCGAAAATTGGCCGAAATGTATGGCCTAGGTCCCTGATTTGAGGTCTCGTAGAGCAAAATAGGAAACTCCTTGAATTTTTATTTGGAATCTACCTTCAAGCTCTGAAGTTCCGTATCGTCTTTTTATGCCTCGGCATCTGCAAAGACATTCTTCTTTCCAGACACGTGTTGGATATTAGAAGTAAACTTGCTGACATAACTCAAGTGTAGAAGTTGGCCAGGCAGGCGCTTTGTGGGGATTTTATCTAAGCGCGAAAGTAAGGAGCTTGTGGTCCTGTCTTCAAGGGAGAAACGGAAGTATTTTATGGCGAGGTACGCAACGAGTAGCTCACGATCTTAGGCGCTGTAGTTGCGTTGGGCTGGGTTGAGCTGTTTTGAAATGAAGCTAAACGAAGCTAGAAGCTTAACATGTCCAAGAACCTCCGCAGATCCTTTACCGTGGTTGGTAGGAGAAAGTTCTTTATCGCCTCAACCTTGCCTAGGTCAGTTTGAATATCGTCAAGGGTTATCAAGTGGCGGAAATTTTACCTACCTCTGATGGAATCTGCATTTCTCAACGTTTAGGACAAATGATCAAACATCATCCATGTAGAGGAAACAAAAGTTCAAGTTTCGTAAAACAGAATGGATGAACCTCTGGAAAGTCTGCGCAAGGCTGGACAAGCCGAAAATCATCCTAATGAGCTCGAATAGTCCGAAAGGTGTGCAGTGTCTCGGAATGTCTTCGGGAGCGACAGGGATTTGGTGGTACGCCGTGGCTAGATCCAAGGTGGTAAAAATACGGCAGGTTGTAAGCGATTGCGCAAAATCATGGATGAGTGGAATAGGATATCGGTCTGGAACTGTCTGAGCATTCATACGAATATAATCTCCACATGGCCGTCATTCGCCGTTTAGCTTAGGGACCAAATGAAATGGAGAAGACCAACAGCTATTGGATGGTCTGCACATACCCTATTTCTTCAAGTCTTCCAACTCTTTCTTCACAAAGGCAAGCTTCTGGGGTGAAAGTGGACGCACTTTTGAAAAAATTGGAGAGCCGGTAATGTTGATATGGTGCTGTACTTCGTGCTTAACTAGCTTGGAGAAACTATTTTTCGTAGTAATGTTGCGATACTTTCTGAGGAGCGTACGAATGCGGTGGTCAGCTACATAATCGAAAATTATCGAAAGATTTTCCCTGACGGCTGCCATGAGTTTGTGGGGTCTATCAAAGCCTTGTTCTGCAAGTCCACCATGGGGGACGGGGGTATGCTACTGTCCGCCAGAATGAAATGCCACGCTGCAGGCTCACGTCTACCTGGGTGTAGCAATAGGTGCGGATGGGAGAAGAGTTCGTAAGCTTTGCGAAACTAGGGTGTTCGGATGGGGTACAGCGAGAACCAGCACCTCAGCGTTCGTGTCGGTCAGGAAGCAACGCCTGCTTAGGTGGTCGAAGATTGTAAGATGCGCCACGGGTAGCCATTTTTTTTGTTGCGTTAAACGTGCATCCGGTGGTACCTTTAGTCGCTGAAGCTCCATATTTACGATGGTACCAGCAAATCGTCGAGGCGCATGAGGATCCCAGCTTGCGACTACCTGAACGCCTATTTCGGGAAGCAGACCTCGGCCGTGATTGCGATCACGATCTACCTCCCGTCGCTGCCAGCTTTGTGTCCTCGTCGGCCAGTGTTGTCACCATCGACTTAAGCTCATCCACTTCCCGATTTGTGTCTCGGGAAATCTCCGCGACCACGGGGCTCGCGTACACCTCGTGCACTTTGTCGGTCTTGGCGGACAACATCTCCAGCGATCCCGAGGCCGCGCAGGCCAAGATGATGCGAGTGCTCTCCGAGAGTCGTGGCAGCCAGAGAAACTCTAACAGCTCAGAGTCGACCTTATTCCCACGCAGCTGCTTCATTTCTAGTAGCAACTGGCTGGGGGTACGGCAGCCTAGCGTAAGTTCATTCAGGAAGTGATTAAGCCTTGCTTCCTCACTCACTGAATGGCGCCGAATCAGCCGTTCCTTCAAGCGGCCGTACGAGCACTACTCGAGCACGTCCGTTACGAATCCAATGGTGTCCTCGTCGAGAGCGAAGAGGGCGTGATTGAAAAAGGTGACATCCCCAATGACACCCGTCAGCGCGAAGTGCGTCTCAAGTTGGCGGAATCACGCAGCCGGATTACATCGCCAAAAGGGAGACACTCTAACTGCGCGGTATCGCACCTGCCGCGGATTTCTCCTCGCGCGACATATTGTTTCAGGGGAGAGCGGAGAAAAAGAAGAGAAGGGACGGGACACCGGAGCGGAAAAACGTCTCAGGCCCCAACAAATTTGCGTCCGCCGACGCAATAAAGTTCACAACGACGTGGAAAACGGTCTGACAGAGACCACAGGGAGGAAATGTCAGGCCATCAGTTGTTTCCACGGCCGTTCAGCGCGGTGGCGTTCAGGATCGGGCATCCGATGTACCACCCACCCCCCGAATTGCCCTCCAGCGCGTCTCTGCCTAGGTTGGTGCACGCCGGGAAGTAGTGTCAATCACTTCGAACGCAATGTACTGGTGATCATTTGCTGAGAATTCTTCCAGGACTCGCCACCGGTCCAGTGATTGTGCCAGAGATTCCGCCGTACATTATCACCTTTAGGAGACCCTTCTTGGATAGCCTTCTACTCCTTTGTATCGAAACCTTCTATTAATGTCTGACCCTGTACTATTGAAGTGTGTCTCATTCTGAATGGTCATCTCGCGATCAGTATTCTGTCCGATAGGGAACGCTCTCACATGAGGAGATATCAAGCGGAAACAGTAAATATCAATTTGCCACCGAATTGAGGTTTACTTCCGGCATGCTTGCCAGAGTACAATAGCGCAGTGTCGCAAGAGAGGGGGAAGTGCTCCGAATAACTTGTAGCCAGTTTGGGCCCAAATTCGCGATGACTAGGAAGGACGTATCTTTTATAAACCAGTAATTAAGGGCTTTTGATAAGCAAGCTAAATTTGAAGATACAAAGTAAAATCAATTAATCCTCATTTTTCATTGTCTTTCCAGATTGAGTCCAACCAAAAAGCGGTGAGTAGTACACTTTATTCTGAATTATTTCCGGTTTTTACGACCACTCCAATTCATAAAACAAAATCCAATTTCATAAAGCCCACAAGTGGATGAGGAACATCTCGACCGAAATTTTCATTTCACAAAATATAAACTTTGAACCAAAACATTTTCCCATGGATCATTACACAATTTTATTACCACAAAATACGCTGTGAAAATGCTATCCGCCGAACTTATTGCAATACAAATACCAACTCTCCCAGGAACACGTTTACCACCTAAAGTGAGCAAATCCAAAATGAGCATTTTTGGGAAACTCCACGCACAACCCCAAACAATGTACAGTACACAACCCGGCCCCAGTAAGCAATGGCAATAAATGGTAGTGAAATCATCTCTAGTGCTTGGAAGTCTATCTATCTTTTGTGTATTTTTGCCCGAAACTAAGCACTTACTACGCAAAGTACTTAACAAAGTACAAGAGAATAATGGCGCTTTTATTTTCAACAATTTAAGCTTTTACGATCGACATACAAAGGCCCCATTACTCTTAGTGTATTACTGGAAAGGAATGCCAGTGAGCATAAAGCTTCCAACCATTCGGCACATAATGCTGCGCTGAATAAGTGGGAAGGCGTTAAATAGTGGATGCTATATCACGGCCCCGGAGGAGTCGGGGCCTCGATATTAAACCCTGGGTAGTCCTGGATAGTCCTGGGTTTAATGCTGGCAACCACCATCATCTAAAGTGGGGATAAGGCCTTCAAAAACTGTATTGTACTGTTTTTATGGCTTCCATTAACTGCCTTATGATTATCTACAGTTGCTTTGCAAATTAACCACTCTAGATTGTGCCTTAATAATCTTAATCTCTCCTTAATATCCTTCCCGCAAACATGGAACTTCAGAACTATTTCATGGAATATATGATTCTGTTGGTACCAACATCCGTTTGTACCCCATGCACCCCCGCCAAGAATATCTTTTAGCTGGTTTGGGACCATATTCCATTAGTCCATAGCATGACTTACGACTGCTATATCTTTAGTAGCACCGCCATAAAGTAGATTCGATTCGAAATCGAACGGGACATTGATTTCAAAAGACGATAGTTTACTTCCAGCACCAACAATAATGTTGCATTGTTAAAAATACGAAAGGAGAAAAAGCAAGGACAAGCAGTTCCTTTCTTCGGATCCATATTTACTAAATGGCTTGCACCTAATTGCACCCTGATCGCAAACTTGCTAGTTGAAGCTAGAACAAGAGCCAACCCCGGGGTTTTGCCGGGTGAGCTGGCACGCAAACTTGCGAGCGCACAATAAATTGTCTAAGATATTATACTTTATTACACACGTCGTATAGTATTTGTAAGGCGAGGGTCTCCCTGCTGTTGCACTCTACTTGTTGCTAGGCTGAAATACGTTTAGTCATACCAGGGAAATTTATTCCAACATGGAGGAAGGTGTGCTATTTCCGCAGTTTATGCTACTTCATTGTGTTTTCTTACTACTCGGGATATAATAATAGGAATCAGAATAATACGAAACATAACTCAAGTATTAAAACGTGCTTGCAAGGAACTTTCTTGAATCGAATAGATTCGCGTGAAAGTGCTGCTGGACCTTGGAGGCTTCCTCTATTATCTCTGCTGTTGACATAATACATCCATGCCCACTGGATGCTAAGCAAGGCAAGAGAAAACGATAAATGTTTCCCTTTTGTATATTGCAGGATTCTTATATCTAAAAAATTTACGTGACATACCAAAAATAGAATCTTGGATCTTCATTGAATAGATACAATTCATCCATGCCGGGATCCATAATATATGAGATGGAAAAAAAAGGAAGAAATTGAAAAGACTTTGACGTAAGACTATCAAATTAATTCTGCCACAAGATTTTATTAAATTGGTTGCTAAGGAAAGTAAGGCCATCGGAGAGTAACCAACTGAAATTATATGGTAAAAGTGCCTTTTTGAGCATTTGCAATATAAAAAAAAAATAATTCGAATCAGACGTCATGACAACTTCGTTTCTATGAGTGACTCTGAGCCGGCGTTTTCTTTATTATTCTTTAATATTCAATAAATTGCTGGTACATATTCGGAGATTTTCAAAATGTCCATGAAATTTAATATAGAAACATCTCAAAGTACACAGTCCTATGATTGCGATATTTATTGATTCCAGGTTGAACTATGACAAGTGCTATGTTCCAAGACAGACAGTCCAAATAATGCGAATACCTTTGTACTAAACTATCTCACATTCCCACTCGAACACCACCTTCTCGTGGTGGGGGAACCTGTAGTAGTTTACTACTAAGGCTGTCCACAGACACATGAAGATGCAAACAAAGGATTGTAACTCCCCAAGTGGCAAGAAGTCACAGACTGCGAATCCACCCGCGACTTTGAGAAATCAGTTCCTAGCCGCCACATGCATTTTGGAGGCCTCACCACCAGATTCATGTTCCCCCACGGAGAAATCTGTAGAAGACAGGCTCTCTATTTCAGTGGAAAACCTACACCCAGTGTCTACTGTGTGGGTCAGTGAGAAAAGATAGTTCAGCAACTCCCATAATTAAGAGGAACCCACCTGACTACGCACGGCCTGTTGGTGACACTGTCGCCTAACTCTTCCAAAAAATGGGGGAGGAAGGCTCGCCAGAAGGTCACTATCTTGCTAAACCGAGTAGCCCCGTACGGCCAGAATATCATTGGCCCATACCAAAGAGGCTAGACTCCAGGCAAATCAGTTGCAAATCAGATTTTCTCTCTGCGGTAACCGATGGAAAAATTTTTGAAATATGGCCATAAGTTGCGCCATCTTTTCATCGACTTCATGGCCGCCTATGATAGCATAGCGAGGGTAAAACTTTACAGGACCATGGGAGAATTCGGTATCCTAACGAAACTGATAAGACTGACTAGACTGATCCTGACAAATGTACGATACCTGATAGAAGCTTTAGGATCACTCTAGAGACCATTCAATATCAAATACGGTCTAAGATAATAGGATGATCTATCGTGCGTCCTCTTTAACCCGGACCTGGAAAAAGTCATCCGCGATGCAGATATTAATGCAACAAGCATCATCTTCTTCAAGTCCACCCAACTACTGGTCTATGTTGACAATATTATTGGAAGAACAACCCGAGATGTGCAGTCTACCTACATCCAAATCGAGCAGGCGGTACGAGATCTTGGGCTGCATATTAATGTCAAGACAAGACGAAGTGAATGGCGGCAACGTGAGCACCAAAGAAAAAAACCTCCAATGGCACTGATCAAAGGAGACTACAGCTAGAGAGACTACTAGTGTACCTATTGATCATAGTATCTCAAGCAGGCCCATACCGTCAGGAACTTTGATATATTTCCTACTTCCAGATCTTTCAGCTTTGCATCTGGTATTAAGGGTTCTCCCAGATGCCTCGACCTACTTTGCACAAGTGCCCGACACTGTCCCAGGACGTGTATAGAGGTTTCGTAATACTCCTCACAAAACCTGCAAGCAGTGTCCGTAGATATCCCTAGCTTCCCTAGGTGATAGTTCAGCCGACAATGACCAGTGAGAATTCCTGCTATGATTCGGAGGTTCCTTTTGGTGAGGTTTAAGCAATCCTTTGTACGCATAGGTTCGTATCTCCCAATAAGCACCCTGGACTGCTCCATCTCTGGTAGGCGCGCCCAGTATAGTTCCCTCAACCGTTCCTCATTTCTTAGATTCATAGCCATGAAACCGTTTCCGATTCCACAGAAGGGTTCTTTCTTGACTAGTTCGTCCGCTGCCTCGTTGCCTTCTAACTTAGCATGGTCTCGAACCCAAAGTATCCAGACCTTGTTGGACGAGCCGAGTGTATTCAGTCTCTCAAGGCATTCCCACATCAGTTTAAAGTTCACCTGATTGGACCTAAGAGTCTTGATCTCTGCTTGGCTATCGGTGAGAATAGCTTTTTTCTGCTCCTGTAGTTCCTTTGCAGATTAAAGGAGGCACATTTGTCTATGGCATATATTTCCGCCTGGAATATGCTAGTAACCTGCCCATTGGCTCAAAGTACATTTTCCTTGGACCAATGACACCGGCGCCCGCTCTTCTCTTCTGTGAGGGATCCATCAGTGTACCAAGTAATCAGTTGCTGGTTTAAGCCGTAAGTCGCAGCCACGCTCTCCCAGTTTGCATACTCGAAAAACAGGGAGGAAATCGTTCGGCAAAGAAAGTTGAATTAGGGAGACCAGTCTTGGTCAACTTTATCTTATTTCAAAACAAGTATATCTTTTCATCCAAAAAATGTGATTGTATGAAAAGACCCACTGTTTAATTCCCTCAATGGGTCTAGCAGTGAACTGCAGGCTACGTAGACCGATGTGAATTGTAACCCGCCAGGGCTGATGATACGTAGCTCTCTAGAGGTCAAACGTCTCATCTTGCTAGGCTTTGGAGTCAAAAAGTACCTCCCCAATCCAGGATGTCCCTTGAACAATGGGAGAATAACTGGCTATGCTCGAATGGAATTTCCTTTTAATCTCGGTTGCCTCAGTGATTAAACTTCATTTTAGCACACTACAGCGAATTATAGCGACTTTTTAGTCCCAATGTTTCTGGAATTATATGGGAAGGAATCAAACAACAACAACAAACAAGCGAGATAACATACTTACGGTAACTCTCTCCGTCGGACCCACATCTCCATAATAGTGACAACCAGATCATATCACCCAAAAAAAGGAAAAGTGCGGAAATCAGGCAGCGGAGTTCTATTTAACATTCACCTGCCGCGAAGAGCCCAACCAATAAAGACCATAAACAGAGGGCAGCGACCAGGAACTGCTACTTACGATAATGGACGCTCTGGTATTACACCAATGATGTTGAGTTGTACTCATGTGAAGCAATCAGTGCTGTTAAGGCTTGGTTAGATATCGGTGAATTGCCTATATATAATGTCAAGTCCATTTCTCCTTTATATCAGACGAAGAAAAACCAGAAAGGAGTGATCTATAAGTTGGCCACTAAAAAAATGTCCTTTGGCACAAGGGAATTAGCTGAGGAGAAAGAATGGGAGATTAGTTACCACCTCACCCAGTTTCCACAGGTCATCGAGGGTTTCATCAGTATCAGGTTTAAATTGGACACCTTGCCTTATTGTTCAAACTACAATGGGGCTCAACAAGATTCAGAGGTTTATGGAAGAAAGGATAAACCTAAAGGAATTTCTAGATGAAGTGCTATCACTGGAAAAACTGCTAAAATGCCGGGGGAATGGAGGTGCGACTGTATGGCAGGAACAAAGGCAGTTCGGGGGGTTTTCAGTGAGTAAAAATTTCGCACATCAGTATGTCTAGACCTGTTTTAAGATTTTCTCCTCAGGAAAAAAACCAGACAGGTTGACGAACGTACCTAAATTGGTAACATATTTGAACATTACGAAAATTAAAGGTTTCAAAAAAGCTCTTTCGACGTTGTGGGAATTGGAACACTTCGAGAGCGGTTATTACCAATGAAAAGGCGGGAGCTGCTATACTATCATTTGAACACTTCAAACACGTAACGTGGATGGCATCTATCCAGTGATGCTAAAAGAGGGTATAGAGCACTTAGCGAAGGGCTTTAGTTGAGCCAAAAAGACCCGTTTGACCATGCCTCCGATGTTGAAACTAAAATTATGCTGGCCTCGCTTGAGGACTTCAAAGGAGCCCTCATAAGGCGGCTGCAGCGGCTTCCGACGAACATCCGTCCTATTTAGGACATGCGTACAGGACGGCATGCATCCGCTGTGACGCCGGTCAAAGTGAATTGAGTCTCGAGTTGGACCCATGCTGCCAGGCTTCGATTGGGGGGAAGTGGCAATTTCACATTGTCGTTTAGTGCTGACGGACACCTGTTGTGAAGTTAAGTTGGTGTTGTGAAGAAGCTGATGCAAGCGGTAGTATGAATCCTCGTCGGCTTCCCTTCATTTCCACCAAAGTTCTGCAATGTCAAGGTTAAAATTTATTTGGAAGTGTTGGTGTTGTGCCCTATCAAGTTGTTCGCGATTTCGAATTCCACAAAGTTCAGATACAGTGTCTGGTACGGTGTGCTCAGTTCTGCAGTACAAATTTCCCTCGGATTACACTTGGCTTTTGCATTTTCAAGAAATTCAGGAGCTCAGCTTGCCCTGCTACCAACTGCTTTTTATGTCCTAATTATCACTTCGTACGGTAGTTATGCCGCCTTAGCACTGTTCGCAGGTAATTAGGATGTTTTTGCCACGAACACGAAAATTTTCACACTACACCGTTACTGAATAATCCGTGGTCTTTGCAATAGTAAAATGGCGGCCACTATCTTCTGGCGAGGACAATTGCTACGATGAAAAAAAAATTTCCTCGGAAAATTCCCATCACAAAATTCATCGACACAAGCGATCGATCGGAGAATTCTGGTTTCCTTCCTCTTTCCGCTGACGAGCTCCTCCAAATGCAACTGTACCGAAGCGAAGGGTCGGTGGACAGGCTCATTCCCAAAATAAGGGTGTGGTTCGACCGGAAATATGGGAGACCAAGTACCACATTATCCAGTTTCTCACGGGATACGGTGATTGCTACAGGCAGCATCTGCATCGCTTCAGGTAGGATGATACACCAAATTGTCCTAGATGCTGTGGCACTCCGGAGGAGCCAGAACATATGATATTTCACTGCCCAGGGTTCGCAATGGAGCGGAGGAATTTGAGCTCGGAGGATGTAGTTACTGAAAGCTGTTGCTTGAAGAGGAGGGTTTTGCAACTCCTCAGTCTGTGCTCTACGATTCATGTGTTCAGTTAAACTCTGTTTACTAGTATTGACCACGAAATCGATTTGTATGGGGTTGATGCCATCAGCTCCATTCTCTCTTTCTTACATCCTCGCGGAACTGCCGGAAACCATTGCTTCACCAGAATTAATTTTCTTTACCCGACCTTATTGCAAGCAAAGTGCCAAAGATTGCATTGTAGGTCGAAACAGAAACGTTTTAATTATGATGTGTTCTCCAGTCCTGTAGGCACCGTAAAGTGAAATATCGTAAGTCAAAGCCTAATAAATCTTGGTATGCCTACAATCAACTCAAATATTAGTCTCTTTTTCTTATGGGACAAGCTTAGCTCAAGCTTCCGTGATTGTTTTTAGCGCCCTTCGCCCCTTAGCAGTCGTTGCGGCTGACGTTACTGTCCATGTCTTTCCTTTCCTTTTAGCGTTGCTGTTTTCGCCGGAGAAAGACTTTTTCACCTTTTAGCACCCAGTAAAGATCCCAGCATTGCATTACAAGTACTGGCGATACTAGAAGCCTCTCAATGACTGGGACCTGATCCGAAACCCAAGCATTACAAAGTATAGCCATAAGTTCTGTCAGTCGATGCGTATAGCGAGAAATGTTAGGCCGCCGTAACACTACGCCCGGAGTGTACCTAACCATATCCCACTTCCGTCAGACTTTCAGGTTTCGAAGGTCAGTAGCAGGTGAACGACAACACGATAAAGTTCGGTAACTACGAAAAAATAATCGCGATTATTGCGTTGCACCAATGTGGGAATACGCCGAACAAGATTCATTGTTTGTTAAAGAAGCTGCCGGTAAACGAACGATTCGTTTCTAGGACTCGACTCGAACTCAATACCGTGAAACAACTGATATGGTTGACAGGCCGCGGGAGGGGCGCCCGCGCTCTGTACGTCGCCCAAATGTCGTGCATGCTGTGCGTGAACGTCTTCGTCGCAATCCTCTTTGCAAGCAGAAACGAATGTCGGCGGAAATGGGCGTTTCAAGTCGAAGAAGATCTCGGTCTCGGTGCGTACCGGCGGTGCGTTAGGCATATGTTGCCAAAACTAAAGGAAATACGGCGAACTCGATTTTTACCATCGAGGAAAAATTCAACCGACAAAATAATCGAGTATATGCTTACAATTGTTATGAGGCGAGTCCACCATCCGACTTCTGTCATAGTATGGTGGGTCGTCTCATATCACGGAGTAACTGATATTCATTTCTGCGACGCCGGCGTGAAAACCAATGCGTCCGTGTACGAAAAGATGTTAGAGGATGTAGTCGAGCCACTGAGTGAACCTCTATTCGCTGGCAAGCCGTGGTGCTTCCAGCAAGACTCGGCCCCCGCTCACCAACCCAAGATAATTCTGCAGTCGTCACCGGTGCATGTTCCTGACTTCATAACCGCGGATGAATGGGCCTCATGCAGCCCAGATTTAAATTCTCCGGACTATCACCTTTGGGCTAAGTTAGAGGAGACTGCCTGCGATCGAACTTACACCGATTTGGAGAGTTTGAAGGCCAGCATCTTGCGTGCAGCTCGAGAAATGCCGCTTCATACCGTGTGTGAACGATCGATGCATGGCCTCACAGACTTCGGGCCTGTATAGCTGCTAGTGGCGGCCATTTTGAATAATTTGTTTTTTCGTTTGACAGCTCTATGGTTCTCTTTTCTAATGGTGTACTTTTCGATTGATTTGATTTATTATAATACTTCGTGAGAAATAAAGATTTGTTTGACTGACAAAACTTATGGCTATACTATGCACATAACATATAATATTCTGGCCGACAGCCAAGCGGCCTCTAAGACCTTAAACTCCGCGGCGACATCCTCCAGGTTTTGGGGCAGTGCAGAAACGCGCTGAACAGCCTGGACCGCACGTTCAAGGCCACCCTCCTCCTTCTTCCCGGTCATAGAAACACAGGCCAACGTACTGGTGAGGCTCTTGGCAATCCTTCGGCGGGTACAGTTTGTGTTCCCTGGCGACTGTGAATGGTGGAATTTACTCACACCACTTAGAAGCTACGGACTTTAGATGGTAAAAAGTCACCACCAGTGCCAATATTACGGCGGTCTGTACGGGGCACTGGCTTATAGGGGACTATGCTGCCAAACTCGCCATACCCCATAATTCGCATTGCCGAAGCTGCGGAAAAGAGGGGGACACTCTCAGGAACTTACTTCCTTCGCGATTGTCTAGCTCTAGCTAGTGCCACAGACACTTGGTAAACCATTCTTTGAGGACCTCAGAGAGATCTCTAGCTGCAGGGTGAGGGAGCTTCTGTTCTTCGTGAATACTTCGGGCTGGCTCTGAAGATCTGAGCAGACTAGACTCTGCCTCCTTGCTTTCATAGCAGCTGTCATGAACTTAGGAGTTTGTAGCATCAAAGCGGCGCACCACAGTGCTAATTGGACTCTTCCGAGCGACCCTACTTACCCATACCTTAATGAGGGTTTCCCATATTGTTCAGTGCAAAAGTGTTAATCTCTTTCCACTTACTGTTCATCTCAAACTCATGTAATAGTTACTGTCTCCATATTCTCTATAAAGTTTATAACTGTATACTTAGGCACATAGATACAATATGCTTTTGACAGCCATTCAGATGTCGATTACAGATTTTAACTTATAATCCCATGAAATACTTGTAGCAATCGAATTTCTGTATAAATCTACGAATACTATCGTCCTAGATGGTCATGATCAAACGACAATTTGCACAGATTTCCAATCTCTTTGGTGCCAAACTTCCACTCTAACCGCACCACAAGTTCTGTCGAGTATCCACATCGGAACCGGTTCCAAACATCAATCCAGGAAAAAACAATCTTCCAACCGACATATTGACGACTTCATGCATCCATAGTACAGATATCGCGAGAATTGCAAAGAAAAACAAAGAACATGGAACAAATTTGAATAACGTTAGATAGTCTATATGGACTGGCAGTTAGTATGACTAACTGCGCTGACTGCAACAGCATATGCACCTCAAAAACGTTTCACACCACTACGTTTCCGTGGTGTACTGTGTCCAGCTCTCTAATGGGGAGAAATGGAACCGATGCCAGTTGTTGCTGTACTTACTGAGTTAGTTACTAGTTGTGTACAGTTAATGTGGAGAGAAGTGGGTCTCGATGTTGGATTTCCTTTCCTTCCCAGAAATTGACCGTGATATCTATTGGAAGTTATTAATAACCTTGACTATATGTTGTGGATGGATGTTTCGAAATCAGCGCTGTTCACGGGTCGGTTTTTGTCCGGTCGTTAGAGGTAAGTTAGACCGCATTCTATACAGTCTGAATATGCTTTTCGGAAGAATTAGATGAACGTTGGATGAGTTTTTTTGGAAATTCTTTGGAAATGATGAATTCTTGACCTTTGGGTCTGGTTGGTTTCTGGTGATTTTTAAATTTACCTCAAAAATGGTTGCTGGAAATCGGTACATTTCCAGAACAAAGGTTTCTGTGCTCTTTTTAGTTGAATTTTAATGCGTTGTACATAGGAAAACAGGCCATGGACACTTCGCTCTCTTCAAGTAGATACTTGCACTCTTGTTCTAGTTTTGTTTCCTTCTCGAGTGGACTCTTGTTCGAGTAGGGTATTTCCCACTTGTCATAATATTTGTCCATCGGGTACCCACTGAGTGCTCTGAATGACTCGAGTGGAAGCTATTGAGATGGACATCAGAATAAATTTGCTTTGAATTTTCGACCGCAGAATAGACGGAAACAGACCTTTGAGAATGATAAGATACTAGTGAATATATGGCTCAACTTTATGGGTGGAAAGATACGTCATCCAAGGGCAAAAAATTTATATCTTTGGCATTGAAACTAGATTTAAATCTTCCTTGAAACAGATTAGAAGTCACTCTAATTTCCGGGAAGTTTCGTAAGTTTAAAGTAAATTTTCATTCCCTAGGATCCTCGCATGCTCAGGAGCCCCAACCTCAAAATAAGAAAAACGCTGCCACTGCAAGCCTCCGCAAGAAGAATTCAAGTTTTGAGTACTTATTATTATCCGAGTTATCACAATCTCGGCAGATGTCGGATTTTACTTAATACTAGCACTAAGTGCCAAGCATTCAGGCTCGGACGATCCTACCTACTTAAAAACTAAAGGGGCACTGGTGGTGGCGGCCGGTGGTTGGTTAGTGGGGAATCCGTCGAGTACTCCCCGCAACATCGAGCACGTGTGCAGAATGGTGTACTTCTGCATAGTTTGAATCAGACTGTGCGAAAATCCCAGGACATCAAGGGAAGCCATCAGGGATTTAGGTACAATACCTGTAGCTGACAATATTATGGGAACTACAACCACCCGCTCGAGACGCCAAATTTCTTTGATTTCCCGAGCCAATGGCTCATAGTTCACCTTCCTCTCCACGTATTTCCGTTCAATGTTGCTATTATGGGGGATAGCAACATCAATAATATACGCGGAGCGACCTGTCTTGTCAACTAACAGTACGTCAGGCTTGTTGTGTGCGGTATGGCGATCAGTCAGAACTTGCCGGTCCCAATACATGCTGTAAGCAGAACTATCAAGTACTGCTTGCGGCTCATATCGGGAAACCGAACATGTTCGCGTGATCAGCCCATGCTTGTATGCAAGGGTTTGATGGATAACCTTACATACAACATTATACCTGGTGATGTATTACACCGGTGCCATAACGTCTCTAACGCTGAACCACACATTCTGCACTGGTCGTTCTCCACCCGTTCTTTCCTGATGAGCTTTTTATAAGCTCATGGTGGCGACCACGCCATCCTGGATGGCACACATGAACCCCTCCGTCTCAGCAAAGAGCTCCCCAGCACACAGTCATCTGTTCGACAAATGGCTACCAAAGATATGTAATTCACAGACAGCCGCATGCACGGGACTCGCTTGCTCTTTGCTGTAAAAATAAGCGCGCAGCGAGTCGACTTGGCGATGATGTTGTGCCGCCACGTCAACCACGCCCCTACCTCCGATGTCACGAGGCAGGTTCATCCGCTCCACGGCAGACTTTGGATGATGCATTTGGAATTTGGACATAGTTGTCCGTATCCCCCCCTGGACGTTTTCCAGATCGGTCTTTTTGTTCCACGGTAATATTCCGAACGCATAAGCCAGTGAAGGGATAGCGAATACATTCAACGCGCTTATTTTATTCTTCTCCGAGAGATGTGATTTCAGCACCAGCTTTACACGTCGCAGGAATTCGGATAGCAGAGCATTCTTCAGATCACCAACTCGAGCATGGGTTCCTTGCAGAATTCCTAGGTACTTGTAGAAGTCTGTCTCGGTCATAGCTTCGATGTGGAGGCCTGCGGAACATGCGGCTCGTGATGACCTTTGTGGATGGCTTGGATTCGACACTTGTCTAATCCAAACTCCATCCTAATATCACGGCTGAACATGTCTATTATTCGCAACAGACTTTTAAGATTGTCGTCAGTCCCAGCATACAGCTTGATGTCATTTAAGTACATCAAATGTGGCAGTTCGCATTTAGCACGTAGGCCATACTTTATTTCAAAACCATGCCCTCTAGCTTCATTCAGTAGCCATGAAAGGGGGTTCATGCCATACAAAATCAAGGGGACTCGCCAAAAACTTTATTAGTTTCGGTTCAATGCGATACAGATGTAGGATATCGATTAGCCAGGTTTACGGAACGCTATCAAAAGCCTTGGCATAATCGATGCAGCAACTAAAGAGGTTTATTTGGCCTCTAGTCGCTTGTCCTACAACTACCGAGTCGATAATGAGTTGCTCTTTGAAACCCCTTGACCCAACTCGGCAGCCCTCCTGCTCCTCGGACAGAATGTTGTTGGTTTCGAGGTGCACATTGATCCTTCCACTAATAATGGACGTGATGAATTTGTAGAGGGTTGGTAAGCAAGTAATCGATCTTGTGTCAAATGGCGAATGTCGCCCCTATGGGGATTATAGAAGGCTAAACGCACAGACTGTTCCAGACCGATATGCTATTCCGCTCGTCCACGACTTTGCGCATCATGTCGCAAACTGCCGCAGCTTTTCGACCTTGGATTTTAACCAAGGCGTATCACAAAATCCCTGTCGCTTCAGAAGACATTCCAAAGACGGCAATATGCACACCCTTTGGACTCTTCTTTTTGGTCGATCCTTCCTCAGAGTCTGAGCACTTAGCCCATCTCGAGTGCATTTTTCAACGTCTCCTTCAGGCCGGTTTAGTCCTAATCGTTGATAAATGCAAAATAATAATAATAAATTCAAAATAAATTCCTCGGCCCGACCCAGACAAGGTGCAAGCAATTACAAGCTTCCCGCGTCCAAAAACAGTGAGGGAGTTGGGGAGGTTCTTGGGCATGTTAAACTTCTATCGTTGTTTCCTGCCCAAGGCCGCCCAAAACCAGTCCGTTTTGAACGCGAACTTGTCTGGCCCAAAAACACAGGACACACGAGAGATTGTGTGGTCTGAAGAGGCTGTCCACGCGTTTGATAAATCCCGGCAACAACTGGCTAATGCTACACTCTTGGCATTTCCTCGACAAGATGCCCCCCTAGTGGTTTTTGTTGATGCCTCTGACATCGCAGTAGGTGCTGCTCTTCACTAAAAGGTGAACCAAGTCTGGCAGCCGTTGAGCTTCTTCTCCAGACAGTTAAATCTCGCTCAACGGAACTACAGCACTTACGATCGAGAACTGCTTGCCGCGTATTTGAGCATTAAATACTTCCGCTTCTCTCTAGAAAGCAGGCCGTTCACAGTGTTCACGGACCATAAGCATCTCACATATGCTTTTAAACAAAAGCCCAGTAAAGCGTCACCTCGTCACCTTCGACACCTGGTTTTATAAGCCAGTTCACGTCCGACAAGGACAACATATTGTAGTTGCTGACGCTTTTTCACGTGTCTCCGAGGTTAATATCCCCGCCTCACTTGACTTCTCGGCTATTGCCAAAGCGCAGGTAAATGACGCAGTACTTCAGAGCCTCAAATCCAACCCCAAATGTAAATTTCGGGAGTTGCCCAACTTCGGCTGGAACCTCTCTTTTTGCTGCGAATACTTGAAAAAGGTACCCTGGCCATACATTCCGGCCATCTTTCCACGCGGTTCACGACGTAGCCCATCCAGGCATCAGGACGACAAATCGGTTAGTCACAGAGAAATACTTCTGGTCCTGCATGAATAAGGACATAACTCCTGGGTCAGAGAGTGCATCGTATGCCAGAAGTATAAGGTCACCAGGCATGTAAGTGGGCTCATTTCCCCACACTACCAAGCGGTTCCACACCATACACCTCGACATCGTAGGCCCTTTGCGAGACTCGCACGGTTACAAGTATTGCCTTACAATCATCGGCAGGTTTACGCGGTGGCCTGAGGCAATACCTCTGAAAGACATTACGGCGCAGTCTTGTGCCGAAGCCCTCTGTCGAGAGTGGATCCCTCGCTTTGGCATCTCTGCAGTGATCATCACTGACCAGGGAATGCAATTTGAGTCCACTCTTTCCTCGAAGTGAGGCAAACTCCTGGGATTCAAACGCCAGCGAACTACGGCTTACAACCCGCAATCCAATGGGATGCTAAAGTGTTGGCACCGTACGCTGAAAGCCGCCATTATGGCTCGCGACAATCCGTCCTGGACTCAGGTCTTGCCTCGGGTCCTACTTGGCCTACGAGCCACCCGCCGAGAGAAATTTGCTGCCAGCCCAGTGGAGTATACGGGGGAGAACCCAAGGCTCCCAAGTGATCATAGATTCGGGATTGCTGCGCCTGCTGAAAGACAACCTTCGACGCATTAAAGGCACACCTTCCACCTGAGACTTGCCCGCACCTGCCTGCGCGCACAAAGAGCTCGACACGTGCACGCATGTCCTGGTCAGGACGGATGCTGTCCGGAAGCCGCTGGAGCCTCCATACAAAGGCTCGTACCGTGTTCTCGAGCGGGGAGAGCATTTCTTCCACCACGAGATCGGGGGACATAAAAAAGCTGTCTCATTATCCAGGCTGAAGTCCGTTTGCGCCACAATGATGGCGAACGCAGTTCCGCAGTTCAGTCGCTGAAACCCCTAGGTTTCAACTGGGGGCGGAGTGATGTGGCGCAGCGGGGTTAACCACATTTATTTTATTTCGAATGTTGTTAATTCGATTGACAGTTGCCGCCGCCGGTGTTCTCCGCGGCGGAGTAGGCCCGGATTTGATCGCAAAAATAATGAAAGTTGGGAAAGTTATAATTATATATACTTCCCAGGAAGAGGCAAGAAAACTCTTCAACCGGGCAAAACAAACCGGGGACTAGCAGAGGTATAAAAATGCACTGACTGCGTATATAGGGAAGCGAAACGGGACAGCTTCAGAGAATTCTGAGAAGGGATCGAACAGATCACAGAAGCAACCAGGCTGCATAAGGCAGTAGCCAAAGACGGGGCAATATCCTCTGTCTGTTTGAAGAAGGAAGATGGGACATTTACGGAGAATGAGGAGGACAGGGTACACCTGCTTCTCAGAACTCATTTCCCGGGGTCCTACCCCATGGTGGCAAGCGACAACATTCTGCCTGACATCCCAACAACGACTAAAAGGGCAAGTAAGGAGAGCTGGAAACTAGCAAAAGAGATGCTCAGAAGCTAGGCTAAGGTGGTCAGTGGAAACTTTGAAATCTCCCGGAATAGATGGCATTTTCCCAGCACTAATCCAGAGAGGCCTAGGAATTATCTTAGAGTCTCTTCTGAGGGTGGTAAGGGGTAGCATAGCACTGGGATACATACCAAGGGCATGGAAACGGGCAAAAGTGGTCTTTATTTATTTATTAAAGGGTCCTTTTCACCCTAAATCTTTCAGACCAATTTGCATAACATCATTCGTACTCAAAAAGGTGGAGAATGTCATAGACAACTATATTAGAACTAACGTTCTAAAGCGTAATTCCCTACATCACTGTCAACACGCTTACCGGGCAGGACGGTCAACTGAAACTGGTCTGTATTAGCTGACAGAGGTACTACGAGATGCCATAGAAACTAAAGAAATAGCACTGTGTGCGTTTTTGGATATCGAAGGAGCATTTAACAACACATCGCACAGAGAGATACAAGATGTCCTGAGCCGCAAGGGAGTGGGAAACACCCTGGCATTCTGGATGGGCAAAATGCTAGAAAGCAGGCAAATAGAAGTGCCGGCAGGTGCAAGTTCTATTGTCATGTACTACTCAAGGCTGTCCACAGGGCGGGGTACTATCGCCGCTGATGTGGAATATGGTAGTGGATGAACTCCTGGACGCGTTAATAAATGCTGGAATACAAGTCCAGGTTTACGCGGACGACATTGTTTTAATATGTAGGGGCAAATATGAAGATACCCTATGTGATAAAATCCAAACTGGACTAAGGGTTACTAGTGCCTGGTGCAGGAAGGTACGACTGCTGATCAACCCAGCCAAAACCATACTAGTACCATTCACTAGGAGGCGTAAGCTTGATCACCTGAGAGCCATAAGATTACATGATATGGAGGTGTAACGAACGCAGAAAGAACCGAACTCAGCACACAAGCCAGGGAATTACATAAGCTCCAAAGGCTGGCTTGCGTGTGTATCAGTGGGGCAATGAGGACATGCCCAACGGCATCGCTGGAGGTCCTTCTGGGGTTAACCCCTCTCCATCTGCACATACAGATACCGGCAAGGAGGGCAGCTGCCTGAATTGAAGGAAAATTGATATTCTTTCTAGGCGGTATCCCAAATTACTGATACCAAAGGATAACATGACAACGAGGTTTCACTTCGATAAGAAGTTTAAAAAACGTTGGAGTAAGAACGCAAACTGGGAGAGTGCGGCTGCCTGCGACATACGGCTTAAACCAGCAACTGATTACTTGGTACACTGACGGATTCCTCACAGCAAGGGAAGCGGGTGCCGGTGTCATTTGTCCAAGGAAAATGTACTTTGAGCCAATGGGCAGGTACACTAGCATATTCCAGGCGGAAATATACGCCATAGACAAATGTGCCTCCTTTAATCTGCAAAGGAACTACAGGGGGCAGAACATAGCTATTCTCACCGATAGCCAAGCAGCGATCAAGGCACTTAGGTCCAACCAGGTGAACTCTAAACTGGTGCGGGAATACCATGAGAGACTGAATACGCTCGGCACGTCCAACAAGGTTTAGATACTTTGGGTTCCAGGCCATGCTGGGTTGGAAGGCAACGAGGCAGCGGACGAACTAGCCAGAACCCTTCTGTGGAATCAGAAACGGTTTCATGGCTATAACTCTAAGAAATGAAGAGGGACGGTTGAGGGAACTGTACTGGGCTGGCCTACCAGGGATGGAGCAGTCCAGGATGCTTATTGGGGGCTACGAACCCATACGCTCCGAATCATAGTGGCAATCCTCACTGGTCATTGTCGGCTGTGTTTCTAGTGCGATGCTTTCTTCTAACATTCTCGCGGTACTTCAGTATTCGAAAGTACATTCATTAATTACCGCGTAAAGTGAATCTAGAACAATCTGGTCGTATTTGACCAAATCCTCAAAGATTAATTTCTCTGAAAAATTTGATGCGTTTCTGATTACATTAAATCGAAATGTGAGCTTGAAACCGCATCTTGAATAAAATAAAGATAAATAAACCGCAGATTATTTGAAAATCTCTTTAAATTCAACCAAAAATTCAACTTAAAACATCTTCAACGTTCAAAAGATTCAAAAGAATTCGCTTTGATATCAGCATTATGAGCGTCATGGTCTCCAGCATCATCGTCATCTTCATCAGCCACTTGAAAATTTGCCCAAGCAAAAAAGACAGAATTCAATTGGTAAAAGAAAACGAGCAGTAGGAAAACTTCCTTGTCTTTTGGCTACAGCATCACGCGTCCAAACTGTAGTAGCTCCAAGTAACCCATCTGTAACCGGTTTGGTATCTTTTTTGCACAGTTTGTATGCTGACTGTTGTAAAATCTTTTTTTTTATCTTATTTCGCCTAGACTGGTTATTTTCTTATTGTTGATAGATTTGTTTTTCTACTTTAGTTTGTGCGATTGGATTCGAATTGATTTGAAATTCTAGTTAAGATGTCGAGGAAATTGATAAAAGATTGTTCATGCTCATCTACAGGGACCAGAAAACTGCTGAAGTGCTTGGAATAGCACATCCAGATTTTAATCCATCCATTTGTCATCGGTTCCTTTTCTAAACTTTCATCAGTTAGCTTAGCACATTTTCCAGATTTTCTCGCCTTTCCCCCAAAAGCCTCGACCTCGGAAATTTTCATTATCGAAGCTGTCCAACTTGAAGTAATTAATCACATAAATCCCAAAAGTTTAAAGTAGAAAAAAAATTGAAACTTCCTTGAAACGAAAGAAAAACGCAAGGCAGTTAAGATTTTTCCTTACTCTCGTGGGAAGTGTCTCCTTTCGACCCTAAAATTTATATATACTCGCAAGTACGAATATGGGGGTATCCTCCAGGAAAAACCTCATAGATGAGATGAGAGTTAGCCGCAATGAAAAAGTCCAGTGCGGTGAAACACTGCGGCTTGAAGAAAAACTTATAACGACTTCAATGAAAGCCTTGAATTCTGCTAACTTGCTTTATTCCAATTTCACCAAGGACATTCGGACAATTCGAATACTTAACCAAAATCCCCATAAATAACGTACGCCCTCCAAGAAAATCCAAAAGGAAAACTTCTCTTCAGATTACAATCGATTTGGCAAAAATATCTCGTTAGAACTCGCACGTCCGTGAACAGCACTTCGTAAAGATTAAGGATCATCGGAAAAAAGGAATATTCAATTCTTAGGTGGCGAGGGAACATCACAGGAAGACGAAAGATGCAACGATGTAGACAACAACTTTCTTTCAAGTTTCGAAAACAATTTCAACAGTAATTGGACGTGTGATACGATTTTAAATAACAAATTGGACATTTTGTGGTGCTCGTAAATTCTAAACATATTAGATTTTCAAATTTCCTGTCGGAAGATATAAATATGGATGGAAGATAGCTAAAAATTGGAGATGAAATAAGGGAGAAATGTGATGAAATAATTTTATAATTGAAATTTTTTTCGGAAATCGTTCCTTGTTTTTTGGTTAGAAAGTTTGTTTGCACAGAACTGTTGGGTCCAATCTCAGAATACGTTAAATACTACAAGTCGGGAAACTGGAAGCTGGGCGCTTCAGATATGAAAGCTTTTGTGCATTTCTTTAAAAAAAACATTTGAAAGGACATTTGTCCCATTAGTTCCTAGCACGTAATATATGCATATATTATGTGAAAATATTCACTTACACTCCCCCCCCCCCCTTAAATCCGACGTAGAATGATGGAACCCACTGGATGCGTGAGCGTTCAAAGTTCCCATCTTTCCACCAAATTTGGTGTTGATAAATGTAACCGTTTCCCAGAAAAATGTATGTGGCAGACAGTAAACCGAATTTCATAAGGTTTTGTTTTACACAAAACCTTAAAAATGAAGGACCAGCATTCTCCGCTTCTTTAAGTTAATCTCTTCATTTCTCTAAGTCTAGAGTCGGTAGGACAAGAGTCGGTTTTGTTGCAATCAAAACAGTCAGCCATTCTGAGACCAAGCACATAGAACAAGGGGAATATTTTACAGGGAGGTCCTATCATTAGTATCAATGAAATTGATTGATAAAAAAACATGTTGAAAATCCCTCAATAATTTTAAAACCCTTGGTTGAGGTAACCACAATGCTTGGCAAGCATCAGTGCTCTCCTGACCCCTCAGTGTGACGTCCCTGAGGTGCCCGAGTAAATAGTTCTGACCTAGTTGGCAGTATATCTGCGTCCTAGGTAGTAGCCTTGAGAAAGCCTCTCTGTGAAGAACGAACCGCGAATGACCGATACACGTCGGAATAGACTGGGAGTCTCCGGAATCGGCTCAGTTCTCTGTCGACCTCGATGGGGTAATGTGAGCCTAGGTTTGCCAAGCCTTCGAGACCCTTCGAGAATTTCGGGATCAGTTAAGCGTAGGTCAGGCCTCAGGGAACTGGGGCAGGCACTGTGTTCCCGAGAGTATACCCGTTCCTGATTATTGCGGCCCACTCTCTTGCACATGATTCTGTTTGAATTTTCCGTTTTCCATACATCAACAACAAAAAAAAAACACGAAATAACAAGGAAGGAAAAATAGTTGAGTGCGTTTGGGCGCAGTACAAAAATGCGTCGTTCACCGCAGCGATCAGCGAAAGAGGTAGCGAGAGCTGACATACCCGATGTGGCACCGCGATGCCCAAATAAAGAGGAAGAAACCTTATCAAGTGGCGCGACTGACCGCGCGGGGATGTCAACTCCAATATCCTGTTGTGTCCCTATTCCAAAATAAGGCCAGACAGAATCGCTAGTCCTGAGCAGATGGATTCGGACGTAAACCGAGTGCAAGTACAGTCGACTGTGCTAGCTAGAATCCAGCCGAAGAGGAAAGACTCATCAGGAAATGTGCAACAGTGGTAAAGCCTATGCGGTCGGCAACGTTCCTCCGGAGGAACGTCAGCAAAGGCGTCAAAAAAGGACTGATGGAACTGGAGGAACTATTGGACTGCATCTCCTTTTATAGGCGAACGTGGAGAGTAGCGTCCGACGATTAAAGAGCAGAAACAGACACACTCCCCGCTGAGAAAACTACTTCCGCTAAACAGCCCAGTACAAAGCGAACTGGGGAAAAAACGGAGAGAGGACGACGTGCCTGAAGGAGATTTAATCAAAGTTTGCAGGACCCAAAAAGGAAGGCGAAGAAGGAAAAAAGAAACAACTTACTACGCCGCCAGAGACCCGTCTGTCCAAAGAAAAGGAGGCTGCAAAGCCAGGAGCAGGAAAGACGAGGAAACGAGGAAGGACTAGACCGTCGGCTCTGCTCAGTAAGCCGACGGAAGGCAAGACATTTGCGGAAGTCCTTAGTGAAATCCGCTACAGGATGAAACTCAAAGACAACGGAACAGAGGTGTGGCGGAGTCCTCGTCGTACAGCGCCCGAAGGCGCCTAGCAAGAGTACCTTCTGCGAAGCGGTCAAGGAGAGGCTCTTGTTTCTAGTCTAGAGCCCATGGGCTCTTGAGAAATCCGAGATCTTGGCTGCCTCACAGAAACGGTCGAAGTAGACAAGCGATAAAGCGTGAATATCCAGAGGTAACCAATGCTCGGATAAGTATCACCTCTGTAAATGCTCGAGGCCAAAAACTCGCAGTGGTGGAAGTCCCGGAGCAATATGCGAAGAAACTTCTTAGCAGCGGGAGAATCAAAACTGGATGGGTAGTATGCAGGATACGAATACGGATAGTTCTCGCCAAGTGTTACATCGCGCACACTGCGGGTCGGGACGGTGTCCAATCTTAGGGTGGAATTGGAAAGGGCTAGGCATAATCCTCATTTTAAAAATTAACATGCACTGTAGTGCAACCGCTTAGCAGCTGCTAGCACAGCTCACTGCGGAAATAAATGCTAATCTAATACTAATTAGGGAGCAAATTCGAAATAGAAACACAAGTTCATGGCATCTCGACTTATCGGGCACTGCTGCCATCTGGATTCGTGACGGTGTTAGACTTCGTGTTCTTGCCCAAGGACCAACGGAATGAGATTGGCAGGATCCGGTGTTTAGGGATAAAGTTTTTTAGCGTTGACCTGACACCGAACAAGACGATGCCAGACTTTCAGCGTCGGCTTGATGCTCTGGAGGACGCCGTTTCGAACACGGAGGGCCGAATCCTGGTAGGCGGTGATTTTAATGCCAGAGCCCTTGAATGGGGCATGCCTCAGTGAGACTCCAGAGGGAAACGGATTCTGGAAATGGCACCGAGAACCGGGCTCGTAATTTTAAACACTGGATCCACGTCAACATTTCGGGGCCCAGGCTATGAAGGAAGCATTTCTGACATAACTTTTGCGTCGGAATCTCTGGCATCATCAGTGGTAGACGGGTGACGAGTCTTAGAGGACCTCTCGGCAAGTGATCACTAGTGCATCGTGTTCGAAGTAGTAAAGGCTACTTGCCGGCGAGCTCCAACTCAATGCTCCTCTTGCCTGTGGAACGCCGTGAGGGTCAACATAGGAAAGTTCGTCGAAGCTGTTGGAGCAGGCAGTGCTGCACTGGAGGACGCTGCGGGGAGTGGTAGCGTCGCAGCTGACGCCATTGTAAATTCAGTGGGAGAACCCGATAACGACTGTGAGGCTTCCATGCCCCGGAGGATCCCCAGCCGAGACAAGCCTTCTATGTACTGGTGGACGGCAAAAATTGCCGACTTACGGAGGGAGTGTCATAAGCTGCACGGTTTGGCACAACTTTAACACGCCAACGAAGAGGTATGCGCCATAAAGGCACAGTATAAATCTACAAAAAGGAGACCCCGCTGGGCTATAAATAAGACCAAACTCGTGGGGACTTGGCTATAAGCTTGTCACCCCGGAGGTGGATGTACGGGCATTATTCCCCAGACATCTTGTACGGGTTGATGTCAATACTTCGGAAGAAGTCGAGTATTGCCCCCTTTTCACAATGAAAGAGCTCAATGGAGCGGTTCTCACTATGAAAAACAAGAAGTTGCCAGGTAAAGGAGACCCGGAGCTCTCGTCTACATACCGACCTCCGTGTATGCTTGACACAGCCGGGAAAGTGCTCGAGGAGCTGATCAGGAATAGACTCGCTGAAACGATCCGCGCTGCCGAGGACTTACCCCCAAGGCAGTTCGGGTTCAAAACAGGGGGATCCACAGTGTCCATTATGGACATCGAAGATTCGGTTCATCGAGACGAGGCACACAGCCGCCGATCTCGACGGATAGTGCTCCTCATAACGCTTGATGTCAGAAATGCCTTCAATTCCGTAAGATGGACAGGTGATGCTAGGCACATTAGAAAACTCATTCCACGTGCCAAGCTATCTCTTGCGGATATTGCGGGATTATCTGAAAGACCGCTCCCTGCTCTATGAGACACTAGAGGGCCACAGGAGGGTGGAAATCACGTCGGGAGTAGCACAGGGATCCATCCTAGGGCCGGATTTCTGGAAGGCTTCCTACGATAGTCTGTTGAGACTTTATATGCCCGAAGAGTCGCGCTTGGTCGGTTATGCAGACGACGTTGAGGCACTTGTTGCTGGATGCACTATTAAACAGGCGCAAAGCAGACTTGGCATGTTGATGCGACGGGTAAGCGCACAGGGCTGCAGCTGGGGTCTCGGCCTTGAGCCGGCTAATGGTGAATGTTGGGGCCCTATATCTACTAGGAGACGTCTGCTCCCGGAAGCAACGCAGTCGATTCTGCTCTATCGCGTGAAGGCAAGGGCTGATGCCCAAAATGTTCCAAGGGGCAGATGGCCTGCGCAGCTCATCGACAATTTAGACCCGTGGCTGAACCGAACGCATGGTGGGATTGATTACTACAACTGCTAAGCGGGCATGGAGGTTTTCAGTCTTATGTGAACAGGTTTGGGAAGGCGCGATTTCCTGATTGCTTGTTCCGCAATGGAGTGGCGGACCTTTTTCTTTTGCGAGAGGTGGGACGGCTCTCGTTAGCAGCTTTCTGCAGACACAGGGGAGCTCGCTCCAGACAACCTTGCGTGAATCTTCAGTACTTAGGAAACCCAACTGTGCAGAAAAAGCAAAAGCTTGGTGGCGGCTTTCACTAAGTTGCAACGGCGGTTGGGCTCACGGCCCTTGACCTGCTAGCGAAAATTGAGTTGCGGATTTCGTTTCTGTCAAGCGTAGTGGCAGAGATTAAATAACTAATCTTCAGATGGGCGCTGTAGCCTCCTTCTTTTTCTTCTGCAGATCTTTCCAAGTAGGTTGTTTTGTGTCACTTGACACTGGTATTAGTGTCTTTGCTGTTAATCGTAAGGGTGAAAGGTGGGCCTAAGACTCTTCCTACAACCCACTAACTCTGCCTGCGCTGCCAAAAGCAAGTGAATACAAATACAGCTTCTTATGAATAAGGGGAACATTGCCCCAGGTTGTCAAAGGACAGTCCCGGAAAAGCCAACTCATTCAAGTTGAATCAACGTTGGAGGAAGTATTTCCATTTTGAGATCTTCACTTAAGCCAAACAGGACGACCTTAAGTATACGTAGGTGTAACACATGACGGATGCTTTTAAAGAATGGGCCCGAGGCTGGCTGAAGGTCCAACAAACGATATTATTTCCTTGAAGTTAGATCCTTGGTCTGATATCATTGTGTTAGTGTTGGAGACCGAAATCGAGAGATTCAGGTCAGGCAAGAAGCTGCCCTGGAAGTTCCAGCTTAAAAATACACTCAAAGTCTTGTCTGCTTGTCGTAAGAGGCGACTAAATTTGAAGGCTAGCAACCTGCAAATTTTGAAACTGTACTGCTACCGAAACGTCAACAAAACATCTCGGTTAGGGATAGATTTCACGCTACGTCCTTTTGTTATTGAAAACGGATCATTATTGGTTTCTGGAATGTCTGTATGTTCCTCATCAACGGTAGCTAGGGTTCTCAGAATGCTTGCTTTTTGCAACTCGAGCCACATTTCCAATGGCATCCTAGGTCTAAGCGAAGTAAAATAGTGGAATTCCGAAGAGTACTCTTGCGCAAATCTGTCTTTGTCCTCTGGAAAGCCAAGCGGTAGTAGACGCGTATCCGGTGTCCGGTTGTTTGTGACGACTACCGCAAGACTCGCTCTTTTGAGCTGGGAGCCCGTTTCTGACAGATTTCTGACTAGCAATTACAAGCAGTTTAGGAGAGACTGCCTAAAGGTGACATTGTAGCCATGATAAGTGGTCTGAATCGCAGGGTGAACACAAACTCCAATAACGAGCGGGCAAAAGGAAATTTGGAATTGCGCTGGTCAAGCAGGTGGAAGATGCGGGAGAACTCCATGTTGAGACTGTTCTGCGCAAGTGCTCTTTCCGTGTTGTTATATGGGAGTAGCACATGAGAAGTGGCCCCACTGTTACCCGAAAACTCCAAGTCTTCGTCAATAAATGTCTGCATCATATCATCGGAGTACGCTATCTTGATTCTATTACAAATGGAAAATTTGATCGTGGCACAGGCCTGACACCCATGCGCGATGTGATCGAATGGCGGAAATGACAGTGGATAGGTCACAAATTAAAGAGAAGCAGCAATCCTTTTGCTGACTACGTCATGTAGTGACATCTACTCTTCTGAGATAGCCGAAGAGTATGTCCCCCAAGAGCATTTGGCGTGGAACAGTAGAGAAAGATTGCGGGCGTCTCGGGAAGTCGCGCGGAAGCTGAAGCGTATATATGTATCATCAGGACGAAAGATTATATATCGAAAAGTAATAAAGAATATTCTCAGAAAACTCGACGAATTAGTCTACCAACCCTGGTCTGTAACCTCATACGTTTGAGCTTCTGTTGTATGATTAGGAGAAGAAATTGTAGATTTACCAATCTTTTCGCAAAATATTAATTTCTCCGAACGAGCAGTCATTACCCCCAGAGCTCCAATTCATTAAAAAAAACATTTAATTGCTGCAATTCCAATGAAGAAATCAAAGACACATGTCTGCATGCTTGAGCCAACTTTATAAGTAGACATTTTGCAATGAAATTATCGCACCTCCACAACTACAAGGAATCGAGTCTTAAGATGCCAACTGATAATTAACTTCATAGACATATGTCGAACCGACTGGAATCCATTGTTTTTCAACTGCAATGACATCCATTTGTTGTATGCACCGAGTTTTCACTAGTCCATTATTGCTACTGATGCAATTGCTCAAGTCAATTAGATGCTTGTCGATAAACGTTTGGATTCGATATTGAAAGGTAAATGACTTGAGCACGTTACAACAACTGCACCCAGTTATCCAGTCAGGCAGTCTTCACTCTCTCTTCAATCCAAGTAGGTTTAAGATACGTTAAAGAGGTCACAAGACGTTTTAGATGTTTTTATGGTGACTGTTTTAGTACGAGTGATGTACTCATGTTTCTATTCCATTGCAATGTCAGCCACTGTGAAATTACGGAGACGTGGATACTCCAAAGGTGGTTATACCAAAGTCATTTGCTTCCGTTGGGGTAATTAATAGGATGGAAGACTCAGTGGATGTACTTGAGTTGAATGGGTTTGATCGAATTATAAATTGGAGACGATTTTGTGGTAATGAGTTGTTTAAGGTTCGAGAAAAATAGTAGAAAGTTATCTTTTATATATGAATATGAAAGCAAATATGTATCTCTAAGCGGAAGGTCAATGTCCTGTTTAGAATTTTCAAATGAATGTCAAAATATCAAATCAATCATTCAAACTACTGCACCAACAAATTCAAAAAAGTGACTGACGGTTCATCCATGACAGAAACAACTTATCAGACGCTGCCTCACCTCTGTCTCTGGAGCAGCGTGTCCGAAAGTGTTTACAGGTGATAGCCGCTCCTTTATGTCAAACACGGCTTGAGTGCGAATTATATCCAAGTGAAATCCGCCTTATAAATTCAGTTGTTGTCGGTCACTTGTTTGAATTTTTGAGTATTTAGCTAAAAAGAGGGGTTCGTAGTCCACAAATATGGAAGAAAGTTTCGTCCCAATTGGTATGGTCCTCAGTCCTCAAACAAAAATATTGTACCAAGCTTATAAATTTTAGTCTACTAAGCTTATGGATTTGGTCGACCTCTTCCCTGTTGGATCATTTTTCAACGTAAGAGTACACTCAAACCCACATGGCTTTTGCCTTCTCAATGCAATGCAATGCAATCATTAACGAAGATTCAGGATTCTACTTATGTTTATAGATAATGGAAATGCTTCGTTTGGTTTCATCAATATATCAAGAGCTTACGTATTACTTTCATTCCTGAAACTATAAATGAATAGTACTGTTCTACCACATCTTAGTATTTTTGACTTCTTAGCGAATCCATGAGCAATGAATGATAATGAAATCTGGTACTAGCACTTGCTCCCATACCAGCTGTTATCCATCCTTTATGTCATCAGAATGAACAAATAAGGTTCAACTTAGTTATACGGTCCAAAATTATGATTGCCATTACCTTACCAAATGGGGCAACCTGGCGTTTCATCCTGGGCCTAGAAGCTTCCTGCGAAACTGCTCATATCGATGTGACCGCTGCTAATACGAATATATTCAATTACTCTCTCTCTCTCTTCTCCTGAAAATGTATTTTACCTTTTTCTGTACATATGTTACCTAGTTGGTGAAGATTTTGAAGTGACCGAAGAACTGTGTTTTTGACCATTATCTTTTGTGAAATTTCGGGATGGATCCCCCTCGTTAAGAGCAATTTAAATTTTTTTTTTTTCAAAACGAAAGAAAATTCTCAATTCAACTGGGAGAACTTTGCGATTTCGTCCTTCAGAATAGGCTTAACAGTAGATATTGGCTTTAGTCTGGCTTTTTTTGGAGATATACAGCATTACCTGACGTTTACCTAAAGACTTTCTAATGGATAAATGGTTGTATGATTGGTAACCTTTCCCAGCCCCAACGGTGCCAAACCTGCATGCCGGATTCTACGGTAGTTTTTCGCTTGTTTTTTCTGAATAACCTGGTTTCCAACAAAAGGGACCCGGCTTACTACCTGTCTCATTACTGACCGATTGCTGACCGGATCTGCTACTATATTCCGCACGCTATGAATGCTACAGATATATTAAATGACAGCATACAATACAGTAGAATTTTCATTTATTTGAGTAGTGACTATTGTCTATTCCTACACAATTTGCTACCACTATCTATGTTTGACATCTCGGCCCTGGCTGGACTACAACGAATTTTGCTTCCCAAATTTTCCACTTCTCAGTCTTTCTTCAATCCTTTTAGGTTTTTCGGCATATATTTTATAAATTACTCTTTGCGCTTTTGCATGAATTTATTTTGCTTTTTATGGGTTCTGCGTATTTTTTACGATAAAAGCTTAGAGGTTTTCATTAGATTTCCAGCTTTTTTCGCAATCTTTCGCAATTTTCCATGACTTTTTCGCCCCTCAAATACCATCCATCTTATCAATTATTGTTGTTCTGCGTCACTTCGGTCTCACAAACTCCTAAAACTGTGGTTGTTGTGGGAAGCAGAACCTAGCCGGCTCCGATCTTTAGAGCCAATCCATAGCATTCAAGAGGGGTAGTGAGTAGTTCCTCCAACCTGAGGTTCAAAAACAATTGCTTAATTTTTCGTTTCCTTAGGAATTGGGGTAGTCCTAAATCCGCCACCCACTTGATGACGGACCGGACAAATTGGAAAGCAACTTACTTCCACAGTTGTGGTCCACGAACACCTTAGTCTAGAGCAAACAGTCGAAATGCAAAAATTAGAGTTGCGGTTTCGTCCAAGTCAAAGACAACTCATCACCGGCTGTCTCACTCTGCCCTGGGAACAGCGGGGTCAAAGTGGCTACATGGTAATATTTGCTCCCTTATATAAATTCAAAAAGACGATATGTATCTGTATTATATTCAGGACAAAACTACCGAATAAAAATTCAGGCCTAAACCCGGCCCAAGCCAAACTAAATTTTGTTTAGGAATTGAGTCCTAAGTCCGCCACTCACTTGAATTACCTACTTAGGGCCCACAGGCTGGTCTTAACTAGAACTGCGCAATTGCAAAAGAAGTGCCTAAGTTTCTATTCCCCGTCTCTGCAACTTCGACCGATTTATCGAGCCAGAAGACATAGTCAAACCGCCATAATGCTACACGCGTTTGCACACGTTTGACCCAAAAGCTGTGGTGATTTGAATTTTGTCGAAGGAGGGCCAGGTCTTCATTGACTTAGTGCAGCTGGTGAGCCTTTGCGAAGTAGTACGAATAGGTTCCTCCTTTCGTATTCGTCAGCAGGGCAAAGGCTGCTCTCTTTGAGGGGGCGTCAAAATGGAGTCCCGCATGGTCTGTCAGTAGGCCTGTTATAAAGGATAATTTATGTTCCTATGACCGGGATGACAAAGAAGGGTGACTTGAAGTGTGTCACCTCGATTGTTTAGCGCGCCTTTCGCTGCTCCCCCAACCTGAATGATATCGACATTTAGTACAAGACCTTATGGTTGTCCATCAGAATGATTATCTTACGGTTGACTTTTGGATCATGCCCTAGCCATGGCGGCGCGAGGACCGATATCATTGAGGTGTCAGTTTTACGCTCTCGACGTTGTGCCGCGGATGTTTGTGATAGTCTAACAGAGTGAATACAATGGACCTACCAAAGGTCTGGCTGCTGGAACTACAGTTCCCCCTTTTTTTGAAAAAAAAACTTCGAGTATCGCCAGCATCTTCGCTCGGAATTCAGAGGCTACGGTAAAGAATACAGTCGGTAAGTCTTATGAACTCACAACATATCGTCAGTCTGCCACGCTCCCCTGTTTGGAAAATTCACAGGAAGATTCCTCTTTGAGCCTGGCTTGCGCATAGTATAATCCATTGGGATCCCCCAAATTTCCGGTGGTATTTCATCTATTTTTTGCTTTCAGCATCCAGGCTCACGAAGTTTGGAGCACAGCACCTTATGGCATATTTAATATGAAAATTCAGGAAGAGGAGGTGTACGAGGATGGTGAATCATGCCTGTCTGCATCCAAAAAACTACCCTTAGCTGAGAACCCAAGGTCTTCCTGGAAAGGTAGAGAACTGAAAGGCTTTTTTAATCCTCAGTTATACGTTTATTTAACTTAAAATCCAGGATCATACTCATATTTTACTTTGGAGAAAACTGGCAATCTTTCCCAATTTACTGGTTGGAAATCGGATAAAGTTTTCTAAGTGGTAAATAATATTGGTTTCATTTTGGTTATATTTATGCCGGATCCACTTCTTGGTGCTAACAGACGCTAGTTTCGTTTGAGATTTGAAAAAGGACGACCAGCTCATGATCGACCTTAATTCAAATGAGGAGCCGAGAATCTTTCACTCATGGTCACGTCTGTCCACCTTCAATATTAAACCACGCGCTTGCCTCTCTAGGAACGCGATACATATTTGAATGCTAAACCTGTACAAGCCGTGGTTCTACCCCTTTTTGCTGTTTCAGAAGCGTAACTGGTATAATAGAGTCTGAGTATGGAGATTTATTTGTGGAAAAGCTTTTTACAGGCCAGCTGATTTTATCCTCCGTGATCGCGGATCTTATCTTCTTAGACGACCTCCAAACGGGATTCTTACTCCCAGTGGTTGGACCAGAGGATTCTGTGCAGAGGCCCTTCGATTTTTCAAAAAGGGATTAGCTCCTATGTTCCTCCTTCCCATGATGGCAATGTTTTTTTATTATATTTTGTCGGGTATGAGACTCTAAAAACGATTTCGAATGCCTGCTTCAGAACCCCAACCTTGAACTCTAACTGGCCCGTCGTGCACAACACCGAAAAATTTGGTTTCAACAACCTGATCGAAAGTCCTCCAGTCGATTTTCTTGGGGTCGCTTGAAGGATAGAAGGCCTTTACACCGAAATTCAGGTAAAAAAAAAGTCGAGCTGGGATCTGAGAAGGATCCCTGATCATTCACTCTGCAGTTTTCTACCCCAGTTATTAGAGTCATATAAGCCAGTTCCCCGAATTGGGGAAGTGGAATGTTAGTGTATTGCCTCCGTTGTATGCCGATAGGCTTGTGTTAATAATAAAGTCAGGGGAAGCTCACCTTTTTCATTGATTTCTGCTCTGACCCTAAGTGTATCCCTCCCATTGGTACAAAAAGGCATTCAAACTCTTCCCGATCAGCATGCATGTTCCAGGCCCCTCTAATAGGGTTTCCATTGTTGTGGAATAAATTGCAATATTTGCTTGGAGATCAACTTAGTCCAAGTCGTCGTCCGGTTTGGAGTAGTTTGGACTTGCGTTCCTGAGTCTTAATTACGCCCTATATTCCGAAAGGCTTGCAGTTCTTTTGCGGTACTTCTCTCTTGATTACCACATATTCGTCTACATGAATCCTGGGGTTTAGAACATGCAGGGATAGAGCGCGCTTCTCCTTATTCATGTGGATCCTCGGCAACCAGGTTGAAGCAACAGGCCTCCTGGGAATCTCGGCGCATGGGATAGTGTTAGTTCTTCTCAGGCGTTACTGATCTTCCCGGCGCGTGAATTGTCCGTCCGCGCGTGGGTATATGTGCTTCTATTTCTCTTGCCGTCCAGGAAAGGCTCGTTCCAACAGCTTGGTTTGAACGCTGATTCACACCTCTGGTACTCGTTTGCCACAACATCGTTGCACATTCCGTCAGCCGGCTTCGCTGTCTGCAGAGGTTGCTTGGCCTCCGAGGCATTGCGAATTCCTGAGATCGGTCGATTTGGGAGGCGCTGGAACGTCTGTTTCGTATCCTTATCTCTAATTAAAACGTAGTTGTACTCAAAAAAGGACGAACTGTATTAATCAAGGAATGTTAAATTCGCTAAATACGATTTTTGCCAGCTTTCGAGATTGAATGCAGAAAATATCCTCAAACTCAAAAATTTGCACCGGAGTTGATTTTTGTCAACCCCAAAGGAGGAGTGTGAACTAAAGTGAACTCAAAAATTGACGAATTTTGACCGATCAGCTGTCGGTGGCTCCAGCGATCCGTTCATCGATACACCCTTAGTTGCCTCTGTCCAGTATGGGAAGATGCGTTATGCCTCTGCACCTCCTTCCTTTACCCATCATTAATACCTTTCACGGGTCTTAACCCCAGAACATTTGAATGTACATAGGAATGACCATGAAATCCTAAACAGTAACCGAAAGCAAGTCGAGAAACCGGAAGCTGGACACTTCAGGTATGGAAAGGTTTTGTTTGCTTCTTCTGTGAGTATATTTGAGTGTAGAATTATCCCATTTGTACGTAGCCCGTTAAGAATATGCATTTAGCATGTCAAATTTAGTACTACGGGTAGTAAATTTGCACGGTAAAGACAACTTTGAGCTCCTGTAACTTTCTTATAATACCAACTTTTATAACTCTGAGATAAGCTTGAGGGGGGTTTTACTCAATTTTTCCAAAAATATGGTAACATACTATTATTAACTTAATTTGAACAGATATCGATATGGAGAGTATTTTGAGGCCTGGGCACCATATAGAAGCAGCTTCATGATTTTTTTCAGATTTTTCGGTTGGGTAGCTTGTGAGAATGGGTCCGTTAAAGAAATCATCACTTTCCACCCCTCCCACTCCCCGCCTTTTTAACAAATCTCAAAACTAAGACCGGTTTCGAAAAGTACTAATTAAGACTTTTCATTTGATACCCGACATTACTGTATTTGGTGAAAAAAATGTTTACACCCCCCTTTTACATGTATGGGCACCCACCCTAAATCTCAACGTAGGATGATATCACTCACCGCATATCTGGGGGTGCACAGTTCCGACCTTCTCACCAAATTTCGCAACAATCGGTATAGCCGTTTCTGAGAAAAGTGCCTGCGGCAGACAGACCGACAGATAGACAGACAGACAGATATTGAACCGATTTTAATAAGGTTTTGTTTTGCAAACAAAACCTTAAAAAGGAAAAAGAAAAGACTTGTCCATACACGTAGAAACAAATAACTAATTAACCAGCACGCCGCGATCGAAGGAGGCAAATTTAATTTCGAATTCTTTTCTTGCCTGATACTTCTTTCTGCCTTGGCTTTCACGTAGGCACAGCCTATAGGATTCCTTATATTGCATTGACATCTTTTCGCCTACCTATTTGGAGACACCCCTCATCAGAGTAGGAGTCTTACTGGGAGGTTATGAGGAGAAAAGAATCCTAAGCCTAAAAACTAAAAGTTGGTTCAAAAATCAAAAGGGGATGTAGACGGCTTACGGTTTCGTACCAGGGCAGAGGCAACTCATCAGACGCTGCCTCACCTCTGCCCTAGGAGCAGAGTGATCGAAGCTGTTCGCAAGACTATCACCTGCGAACCGCTTCGATCACGCTGCTACACACAACTCCCAAGGCAGAATTGTTCTCCATTTGGTCCGATCCGACATCAAGTGGATGCCGAACTTAGGACTCCTCAATCCCTAAACAAAAATTTAAAAGTTTGTGAATATTCATTATACTCAAAAGAATATTACTAAATCTGCATGTAGTAAAATAAAAAAAGTAGCTAACAGTTTCGCCCAGTGCGGAGGCCACTCATCAGATTCTGTTTCACCTCTGCCCTGGGAGCTACGTGACCGAAAGTGGGAGCAGATGGAAATCGCTCATTTTTATGTAATCGCAAACACGATAAGGATGCGAATTATATCCAACCTAAAACTGCCAGTACTTGAAGCCTAGGTCAGGCTAAGGCAAAATTTTTTGTTATGGATATGGGGGACGCTAATAATGGTGGGCCGGACCAGGTGGACAGCAACTTACTCTCACTTTTTTTATCCACGGACCCCCCGTTTTGGGCATAACACCCAAGTATTCATAAATTAAAAAAAGTGGCTATCGGTTTCGTCCAGGGCAGAAGTGCTGCCTCATTTCTGCTCTGGATAAAAAAATTGAGAGGAAGTTGCTTTGCAACCAGTCCGGTCCAGTCCAGTCCATCTACGCGACAGAAAAAAATCACTTACAATGTCAGAAACCCTACATCCAGCTGATTAGAATAACACAATAGCACACAGCTGTGTCTATAAATCATTCGTGCAATTGAATAGTTAGCAAGTGGTGAAGTGGAGAGTTTTAGGGCTGTTCACTTGAAAAAACTCCATAATACTTTTTTTATTAAAGCAGATGACATTCCAAACATTTAGAGGTTTATGTTGCCTTCAGTATTCTTCGTACAACGGTGAGTACGGTGATAGGTTTGGAATATGCATACCCAGCCACCCATTGAAGGCACTTAGGTCCGAGTCTAGAACAGACTTATCTGCGATAGTTTAGACTACAACGCATTTTCGACGGTAGGTTTCCACCATAAGACCCCTAGATGTTTCTTGGGAGATCTACTTGCATTGCTGTTTTTAGGGTAGTTTCTCCTGTAGGAAATTCATGAATGATGGACAACTATACTTCTGATCAAAACTCTTTCTGAATTCATTTCATAGGTTTCACTTTTCAGCTTCGATACAGCAAATTTTTATTAAGCCAGACGATGTTCAGTAGCTTTTTCTGAACCTATACTCAAAATAGACGATAACCATTCGATCTTTCTCTCCGGTATTGTGATTATCATTGCAAAATCTTTCCGTTTTCGAAGTGGACCGTGAAATTATGCCTACAAAACATGGATTCAGATAAATCCTTAGACCTTCTGTGGTCTCAACAACAGAAGATGAGGTACTATGTAACATTTGCATGCTTTTCTGAAGTTGCCGCATCAAAAGCACTCTGACCGTGTTAGATATATTTTGCATGTTCAGTTTTAACGAAGTGGATTAGTTTTATTATAACTTTTGCTAGAAAACAATGAGTACAACATTGTTGCATTCTGCTTCGTGCCGCTCGAATTATTTCGCAATTTAAAAAATATTTCCATAGCGTACACAGTTGATGTTCTCAAAACTGTGTCACTGCTAGATCGTTTCCAGCGAAACAAATTACCTAAAGCAGCCACATATAACCCCCAAGCAAATACTCCGTCACTATGATCATGTCTACACTAAAAGTGTCACTTTATCTTCTATAAATGGCAATATTATTTACGCTTATATCTAAAACTTGTAATCTAACAGCCTAAACCGAACGGCATTTGAAAAAGATTTGAAAATTAATACTAGTTTTTTACAGAAACCCTGGAAAACGTGATAACCTTCTAACCTCAATGTAGTGTTGATGGCGATGATGAGACCTCGTACAAGCGAAAATATTAGATCGTAAAATTTATTATATGCATATACCCTTTGGAGGAAAATCGTCAATCCACGGCGAGATATCTCTAACTATCCATTTCGTTTAAGTACGCCTTCAGTACGGAAGAGTGCACAGTTTCAGATGTGGCTATGTGGAATAATAATGCCTTAGAGATCATGCCCGCTTAATAAAAAATAACGATTACGATCATTATTTCACGCCCGGGCTAGAGTGAAAGTGAAATTTATGGTTAGAAGTTACTGTGAGCAATGCGCATTAAATCTGAGCTTCCATAGATGCTGGCATTGTGGATTCAGTTAATTGCTCACGCATTTTTGGAGATGAATAGGGGCTACCTTTTAGATATCTGTAGGAAACAAAGAGATTGATATTGGAAAACTTGGGCCAGCCTTCCGGACTTTCCATCCACTAATAGTCAAATAAAATTGGTCATTGTATTATAGTTTCCTATAATATCGTCATTTGATTAAAAAGATTCAAAAGGGTCTGCAAATCAGCGAAAAGCTACGGCGTACATGTGACACATCAACCTAAGGTCCTCTGATTTCCAAAAACGAGTTGAATGCCGGAAAATCTGCTTCAACGTCAGAAAATCCAGCCAGATTCACAGAAACCTATCAGAATAAGATCTAGGGCAACTACAACTTGCACGATAACCAAAAGGGAGGGTGGTCTCTATGAAAATCACTTCTGTTCCAGAATTGACTTTCGTTCCGGGATTCAGCTGAAGGACCAAGGTAGGTAGGTAGGTATCAGTAGCCGCTCCGAGGAGCCCAATTAGCGCTTTGGTGTGCCGTTTTGATGCCACAAACTCCTAAGACCGTGACTGTTGTTATAGGATCTTCAGAGCCAGCCCGTAGCATTCACGAAGGAAAGCAGCTCTCCCATCCTGCAGCTAGAAATCTCTCTGAGGTCCTCAAAGAATGGTTTACCCAGTGTCCGCAGCCTGATCCTAGCCAGAGCTGGGTAATCGCAGAGAAAAGCCCTTCCTTCTCCGCAGCTTCGGCAATGCGAGTTGTAGGTATGCCAAGCCTGGCGGCATGGTCCCCTATGGGCCAGTGCCCCGTGCAGATCGCCGTAATCTTGAATGCATTTGCACCCGTCTGACACAGGAGCTCTCGTGATCGGGCTATGTTATAAGCGGGCCAAATTCTCCTTGACATGGCACAGCTTGTAAGCCTTCGCCATCTCAGGCCCGCGGGTGTTAGGTAGTGCGAGTAGACTCGGTCGCCGACAGCCGTCAGCGGAACACCGACTGTATTGGCCGAGGGACTGTCAAGAGCAGAGCCTTGCCTGGCCAATCCGTCAACCCGCTCATTTTCCTCTGTGTTCCTATGCCCGGGAACCCAGAGGAGAGTGACCTTGAGCGTGCCGCCCAGATGGTTGAGCGCGTCTCTGCACTGCCCCACCAGCCGGGAAGATGTCGTCGTTGAGTACAAGGGCTTGATGGCCGCTTGGCTGTCGGTCAGAATGGCTATGTTACACTTGGGGCTCGAATCACGCTCCAACCATCGACAGACTTCCAATATCGCCAGTACTCCCTCCTGGAATACACTGGCGAAACCTGCGAGACCATACGACTTGGATACACCGTGTGTAAGGTGTGAAGGACCAAAACCATATTGAACAGCATGTGGTGTCCCACACGGGTCTGGCTTATGCTCACTCTTAAAGAATTATGCACATCGGAGTACCCCAGTTATTAACTAGCGTGGGCACCGTTGGACAGATAATTATTATCTAGTGGTTATCAAAAAGCGGAAAAAATGGTCATCTATAAGGATTAACTTGGTTAATTTAAACAAGAGATTGCTTAAAGCCTAGCCGTCGCTCCCTATCTCAAGGCTGGCTAGCTGGACCCTACAACATGCCATCCCCATGTGGCCGAATATCCTAGAAAAAAAAACAAAATAAAAATGTGAGCTGCATACCGCCTAAGCGCACTCCAATGGAATACATGATAGCAGGGATCATTTTTCAGCGAAAGCAGGCGAACGTCTTAATGATTGAGTATAGCGTCAAAGAATCTTCTGTCTACCGGGGGCAGTTCGCACGAAGCGCGGCTATCGCTGAGTCGCAGGAAGAGGTGGTGTGAGTTCGAAAAGGGCCCCTGAACGTCCAGGGCGGATAGGGCCTATTCCGAGACAGAATAGGCAACGTCACGGCCAAATAGGTTTCTATTGAACAAGTTTCGGGGAAGTCTCTATCAATTGGATATATTTCATTCGGATTTACAGTTGAGGCAGAACAAATTTTATTTTGTATTTATATAGTCAATCTCACCCTGTTCCCAATTCAGCCACGCAACTAAGTTGCCAATGAACCGCACAGTCCATCTATTTCTTGTCTGATTTTGCCAAAAGAGAAAGCCACTCATCTAATGAATAACGGCAACATTCACCAGCAACCACGTGATTTACCTCTTCTCCCTTGCGCTATTACTTTACAACCCTTAGCAAGAAGGGAACGGAACTTACTCCCAGCATCAACTATGGATCTCTCTGCATTAAAGCCAAACTGCGATGGGGCTACCCGGCAGTGTCAAGCATACAAAGTGGTCGGTTTTGAGACGGCAGCATAGGGTCGCCTTTCCTTTTGCTGATCAGCGCAAGCCTCGCCATTTTCCATTGAGAAGGGAAACATATTTTCAGAGAGGACTAACTTTTTCCAGCTCTTTCATACAGACCAGTGCGTGCTACTGCCCTTCTGTACCGGATGCGCATGGAGTAGTGCCCGGACAATGCAGGTTTTCGCAAAGCCCCGATTTTTCGGGTTACCAGTTTGTAACCGATTCCCCACGGGTCCCCGCCGCCCAAAGCCTGTGGTGTGTGCAACGCTCTTTTCAGCGCAGACACGCCTCAATCTCTGCATAGAAAGCAATTCTCTTTTTCGTTGCAGGTATTGGCCTTAGTGTCCGGATAGCTGAGTGGTTAGAGCAGAAGGCTATCGTACGAAAGGCCGCGGTTCAAATGTCATTAGTGGCAGTGGGATTTGTATCGTGATTTGACGTCGAATACCAGTCGACTCAGATGTGAATGAGTACCTGAGTCAAATCAGGGTAATAATCTCGGGCGAGCGTAATGCTGACCACATTGCCTCCTACAGTGTACTACTGTAGCGTAGCGGTACGGTCTTGAATGAAGTGCTCTAACACACTTCAAGGCCCTGATCCTATTAGATTGCGCCAACGATTATTATTATTCCCTTTATGGCCTACCTGGCCACCCGGGATGTAGCCCTCTTGTCAGGTCCCGATAAGGTTGTAGACGTGTGTTCATCACATCTGTAACATTTGGTGGGGGCGCCCGGATTCGTGTCCCACATACAATCCAAATAATTCTGAGTTTGCCGCTCTTAAGAAGCTTTCTCGCATATTCCTCGGCAACTTCCACCACAGCGAGTTCTTGGCCTCGGAAGTAGGCAGAGGTCGTTGGTATCGGTTGTCTTCGTTAGCCTTTTCAACTTCGATCTTTTCTGTGAGGCAGTCAGTATTTCCGGAGAACACGTGGGTTCTAGGCTAGAAACCAAAGCTTCCTCTCCCAGTAACTCCTTGACTGCTTCACAGAATTTGCCTTTACTATTCGCGTATCTTTTGTTGCGCTCCATGCCCGCATGTAGTGCCAAATTTGATCCACTAACTCCTCCAGCTCCATCAACCCGTCTCTCACGCCTTTGCTGATGTTTTTCTGGAGGATAGTCGCAGGTTGTTCACTTCTTGATAAGCCTTGCCTTTTTGATTCTCGCAAGAACACTCGATTGCGCTCCTACTCGGCTTATATTCGAAGTTATTTGGTCAGCTTGAGCTTAGTGCCTATTTTTATAACAACGTAGTTCCCGGGTGCCGCATCACGTCTTATTTAGTTGCGCCTCCCGATTTCTCGTCGGGTATTTAAGCCCTCCTACGCCCTTGCTGTGCACTGCGGTGAGTAATGCATTTTCGTGCTGCGTACACAGTGGTGATCAAAGGACAGTATAGGTCCCAGGGCGAAACGTGCATTGGTACCCACGATGGAGCATAAAACCTGGGAAACGTCTGCTGAACCAATACCAATAGCTCTACTACCAAACCCTATCTACACCTACACGCGGTGATCGCTGGGGGCTCTTTCTGAAAAGAAAGTTGCAGACGGAGAAGGATGAAGGCGAGTCTCCCACACCTAAAGACGGGAAAAATTGTACCAATTGGTCTTCCAGGTTGGGGGTTGTTTAGGGCTGTCCCCCCTACACGGCAAACAACTTGTCATGAAGCCACAAAAGGAGCCTCGAACTGGACTGAAAACACAACAATGAACTCAGCAACGAAAACGGAGTAACGGATTTTCTCATGGAACTTGCGCCCCCCGTGCAGAAAAAGAAACTGTCCAGCAGTTAGCCGATACCTTGTCCCAATATAAGGCTGATGTAACAGCAGGATGCAGGAGTTGCGTTGGACAGGGACCGGTTCCCTGGAGAAGAGTCGCTAGACCATATATTATAGTAGCCATCCAGTAAACCATGTATATGGAGTAGGTTTCTTAGTCAGCCAAAAAATGAAATCTGTTGTTAATGGCTTTGAAAACATAAGCGAACGGCTACGCACTCTGCGCTTCCGAGGCAAATTTAGAAATATAAGCCTGATTAACGCTGACGCGACCACTTTCAACCAAACACAAACTACACCACCTAGAATTCCCTCTGAAAATCAGTTGAGAGTTAACACTGAAGCCATCCACAGCGCGGCCTTCCGTAACACTTATAACGGAGAAATAGATACCCCAATAACCGCAGTCAACAGAGATCCTGGAGATTAAGCATCAACAAATGATCTTCACCATCATCTGAAGAACGTTATTATTGATACGACCACAAATATACTTGGCGACAGCCGCAAAAAAATCGGAACGGCTGGTTCGACGGCGAATGTAAACTAGCAACGGAACGAAAGAATGCTGCATACCAAGGAATGTGGAGACTTAACGCGAACTCCGTCGAGCGGAAAAGCGACTTGACAGGCGGAAAAAGAAACCTGGGAGAACCAAAAGGTCTGTGAACTCGAAAAGTACAGGGAGCAACCGCACGAGGCGCGGAAGTTTTACCAACAAGTCAACAGGATGAAGCCTTATACATCTCGATGTTCATCCTACCGAGGCAAAGAGGGAAATCTGATTTCCGATAGAAGGAGCATATGATGTACAAACGCCATGCCATTTTTATTCTCCATTATAGTTTTTACCAGCGCAATGTGTGCAAGAGAGCGGGCCGGAATAGTAAGGAACGTTTGTACCCTTGTAGACACAGCCCCTATTCTACTTCGCTTGGTCGTAACGTACGCTTAACTGTTCCTGGAATTTATGGACGGATCAGCGCTCGCTCGGGCACAATGCGTTCTACCAATACCAGTTCAATGTACACTACCCGACAAGGATCCTGAAGGGGCTGGCTCCTGATACACGCTACAATTACCACCTTGGAAGAGCTAGGCTCACATCAGCCTATCGACGTTAGGGACCCTCAATGTGCCCATGGTCGATCATTAGCAATTCGATGTTCACCGAGAAACTCTCTCGAAGCTTCACCTAGGATGCAAATATAATGCCAACTTAGAAAAAAGAACTACTTGCTCGGGGACCTCGGCGACGCTACTCCCCGTATCGTGAACGACCCGTTAAGGATCGCTAACGACCTCTGAGGAGAAGCAGTGAGCACCCTAAAAAATTATCAGGTGTGGTTTCAAGTTGAAGGCGATATAGACTGAAGACGACGATAGCCATCTCTTAGGGAGAAGAGATCAGGTGGCGGAGACGAATTAGTGGGCAGGGACGAGGACCTGACCACGAATGCCAGTTAAATTCTGTTCCTTCTTTGCAATGTAATACTCCGCGGGGAGAGTAGAAAGGGAGGCAGGAGAGTTTACATGTAGTTGGTGAAAATCCACTATAACCGTCTGGCAGGGGCCAACAATAGCTATTGCAGCTTCTTATACGTTGTCATTATAAAGAGAAATCCTAATTTATCATGTTCTTCGAGACCCAGGTAAACCAACTTCTGGCTCCCAGTTTTCTGTAATTCCAGTGACTGTTCAAGACTTCTAAAATCACGTACGTGGTATGGATCAGCTAGAATTTACTTAGTCTAAGCCCAAATTATTATCAAATTGATACATTGACTTTCGACAGTCAATGCTATACAAGTGATATGCCTCCAACAGCAGGACGAGCACAAAGACAACACAAACATCCATAAGCCAGCCTAGATTTGAAATGGGTTCGAAGTTGATGACAATCTTGCTGTCATTCCGTCAGCTCAATAATCAGCTTGGATGTTATTATTTGGAGGGCATCCATGACTCTGTGCCTTAATTTCGCCTAATTTGTCAAGGTTGGATGGGGCTAGGATGACTGCTGATTCTTAAATTATATTTCCACAAAATCTTTATCCTTATTCCTGCTTCAATCCTTCCTCCTATGCTTAAGGATCAGGAAAAAAGTATTCTGGCATAGAATCAATTTTGCCATAAAAGGAAGCTGGCATTCAAATTTCCAGCACTCCGTACATCAGGCGCTTGGTTCAGAGTTGAAACCAACCAAGGACTCATATTTCATTCGCCAAAACTCCCAGACTCGTTAGCATACATGCAGCTTTCCTAGACTGTGAATATACGAATACCTTCCCTTAGCTCAAGGACAAAATAAACGTCCAGATAATCGTCTTCTTTGATGTCTACCCAACATTAAAATTCTTTCTTGCATAAATCGGAAATCATCCGTGAAATATTTTACGAAGAAACGAACACTGTCAGCGAAATTTCCGCTTTACCGCTTTCACTTGCCGATCAAATCGAAAAAAAAGGAGTGGAAACTTCAAGAGTTGTTCAAAACAAAAACGGAAATCCCGTTCACGAATCATCCACAATAAATTCAATAGTAGAGAGTTCATGCTAGCAAAGGGAAACTTTTGCACGAACCCTGTAGGAAGGGTGTTTTGCGGGAAACGAATGTAAGCGAAGTTAATATATTGCCTGTCTTCCAAGGCCATAAGTAACTGAAAAATCAGGCCGGGACCCAGCGGGAAACTTGAGAAGCTTTCCAATATTTATTGGCATCGTTACGTCTAGCTTCCTATAGTGTTTCCATGACGAAAGAAACGGTGGAGATTATTCAATGGCGTTTATTGCCCTTTATCGAAAAAGACGAAGCAAACGTAATGTCCATAGGCAAAGTGACGGGAGGCAGTCCCACCGGCTTCCAAAATGCCTTCAATAATATCCTTTTTGCTCCATGTCCAATGCTACACATAACCTCCCTTAGCTCGGAAGAGAATTGGGGTAGCCTGCTAATCATGTTCGGGTGTCACGTTTTCGGTTGACGTGACCGGCTTCATTGTTGTGTGCACACATAACATGAAGGACATGGACAACAGATAGCATATATGCACGTTCCACAGAGAACATTTTAACCACCGACCAACATCCATCCATCCACCTGCACCCAGTCCCCACGAATAGACTATCTCGCCCTCAAATGGCTCCCTCAATTTCACTATCTATTCATAGCGCATTGTGCAGATACGGCAGGCCAGACCACCCGCTGCCTAGTAAAACCTGAGACAGCGTGACGGCACCGACCACAAATCCCTGAAAATCAATTTTTACTGAAATTGGCAGAAAGTGGGTAGATCACAAGCTGAGACATAGAATGAATGCGGGGGTAGAATGCAGCCGAGCCTGGGGTTGATGACATCCGAAACCCCAGATGAAGAATGCTACGTGTAAAGGAGGACAGTGATACCACCAGCCTGCAAGTACAGAGCTGAAATGTGAAGTAATTGTGCCATGAAGATCGTAAATATGGTACAGGAGAGATGGGCTCTGTCGGGGATGAAATTTTCGTCCCTCTGTACCATTTGATTGTACTCTAATTGAGGCCTAATTCTGGCCCAGAAAAAGAACGGGAAGACAACGTTTGCTCGTTAGCATATTTCATTTACTATGAAAACAGCTAAAAGGCACATTCCTGTAGCCAACACCGCAGGGGCGCTCGTGGAAATAAAGTGGCCTTTCGCCATCATGAATGAAAATTCAACTTCGCTCCAGCATTCTAATTTGACCCACCCCCTCTCTACTGTACAATTCCGTGTCTAAGTTATATTTCGAGCATGTTACGTCTATCGATGGCTTTCGGCATATACGGGCACAAAGAGAATACAAGAAAGGATACGTCCTTCATCCTTTGTTAAAGGACAACTTCAATATGTATCGACATGGAAGCAGAGAAGCAGCAACGACAAGGAGCTAAGCTTGATTGGGAAGTTTTCATTGTAACGCCTCCAGGCAATAACTTTCCTTTTTACTGTTATTTTTCAGAAAGAAAGGAAATTTCCAAAGTATGAGAGATGTTCGTCGAACAGAGAACGGTCCAGAAATTTCCCAGAACTCGACACCTTTAATGGGCCCCGGATCAGGACGATCATTGTAAGTAACATAGCTAGATGGTGGCGATGAATAGATGGATGGATATATGAATGGGCAAAAAGATAGATCCACTGTTTGCCAGTGTTAGCCGAAACATACCGTACACACACACTCTGCCAACTGAATTTCGAGTTGATTAGAGCCCCGAAACGAAATGAAAGGAGCCGAAATGAATGGATAGAGTGCGGTTGGATTGGCGGAACTACATGCCTGACTGACCTGATATACTTCGATAGACGTCCTTCCGTCCGGGTTCTTTGTAACACCTCCTCGACCACCGCAATTGCTGCGTAACTTTACAGCTGAAGTGGCATGACTATGTGCTGACAGTTTATAGCTTTTCTTCAGTTAATGTCACTTGTTTGTACTTTGTAGGGGTCTTTGACTTGGCATTTTCCAGAAAGAAAATTTAATTAGTTTGTCCCGTGACAATCAAAGAGCGCAAGTTCAGGAATTTGGTATTGTAGTGAATTGGAACATTAAGGGGAAGATATCGAGTGTATTAGACGAGGGAAAGTGAAGTTAGAAAGTTGCTAATTAGGATAATTTCAGGGGATGACTTGAGCTTGTAGTTTTCGTTTAATTGAACAGTTGAGAAGACAATAATGCTTTGAATTAGGGGATGTTTTCGTTGTTTATGTACTTGGGTAATTTCTGCACAACTTGATAATATGGTAAAAATTTGTGGAACATTGAATGAGTGTTTCAGGGTAGAACTGTCAGACGGAGTGTCACGGACTGGCAAAATATGCCAAACAGGGTTGAATGTGTAGATTGACCATCTTGACATATGAGCAAACTGCGTGGACAAAAAACACATGTGAAAGTTGCTTGAGTGAAAAATACATAAAATTGCTTGTCTCCCGTAAAATAGAACTTGTTGGCCTACAAAAGAGTCCCTGAAAACAAACTGAATCGCACCAAAATTCTCACATTTGGTTTGCTGTCCAAGCTTTTTCCTTTGCCAAAGAACTAGATTTCCAGGTCGAATTCGACAGAACAGATATTCAACTATCGAGACAATTTTTAAGTTTATACAAATGCTCTGCTCTTCTAATATTCTATTCTTCCAATTTGTTTTCTGAATATGGCGTCACCTCCAATTTACGACATTCGATGCACGCAGTGTAGCGAACCTGAATCGGCGTGCTCCAAGTTTCTCGATTGCGACCGTTACTGCGGGAAATCTTACCACATCAAATGCCTAGATATTCCTGCAGTATTTTTGGAGATTCTAGCAAAATTTGCTAACAACATATCCTGTCGCTGCAACACCTGCCAGCTACCTAATAAACAGTCTACAACCTTGGCAGCCATTTAGCGCACCGTCGAAGATTCTACTTTGGTACCCCAGTCGAATGGAGTCCCCCCTCTACCGGCGGTATCTACTATTTCTTTAGCTGCTTCTACTTCTCTTTCTGCCAACGATGACTAAACCAAGCCCAGCGATTTATCACAATCACTGAATACTCTTGAAAATATGAATCGAGACACTGGTGCAGTGCGAAAAACGCCACGATCTACTAAATTGTCACTATCTGCGTGTTCGCGGCGGCTTAGGAACTCGTTCGACGGAACTTTGGCTTCTGAAAATGCTTCCTATTGTGCTTAAAAGTGTGGCCTCAACATCTTCTCAAGAGTCTGTGCACCAGACCTCTCAATCTGAGTTGATTTCATCCGCAATATCTTCCTACATCAGGATTGCTTCGACTGGCTCCGCATTCCTGATTCAGCGGTTCCAATGCGACAAGTTACGATTCACGCAGCCTCCGACCCTGTTTCGCTCCATCGCGCCTTCAGCGTGACAATATCCGCACCCTCCTCAGCAGGTCACGAATCGGAACACAGCCGCTCCACTTTTCGATATCATTCCCGACGTCAACGAAGCTCCACTTCCCGCCGCTGCTATATACCCTGGCACTTCATCGGCCCCGGGCTAAAGGTGGCATCCTCACCTAAACAGCTGTTTATCTCCAGGCTAGCGTTCGCAACTTGTACAGACTTTGTACTGGAGTGCATAAAGAGCAAAGTTGGTTTACTTGCTCCTCTGTCCTGTGTCAAACTGACAAAAGACAACAACATCGACCGAGTGATTGCGTCTTTCAAGGTCACTTATTCTCTCGAATTTGGCGTCCTCGGCAACCCTTATTTCTGGGGTGTAAACGTATTCATAAAGCCATACAAGCGCACCAATTCGCGGGTAAATTTCAGGACAATGTAACTGAATCCGTGTTTACTGTCCGTCTGTTTTATCAGAATGTTAGGGGTTTAAGAACCAGACTAGGGACCTTCAATTTAACCGTGCTGGCTCAGAAATACCATGCTATCTGTATCTCCCAAAGCTGGCTGGACGACGCTATATTAAGCTCCGAGCTCCTCGAAGGGTACTCCACTTTCCGTTGTGACCAACCGGCGGTGGAGTCCGAATTGCAATAAAAGATACACTCCCCGCGAAACTCGTCTTCTCTCTCTTTTTCTGGCTTTCCTTTTGATTGTGTTGCTCTTCTTGTCTCCCCGCCCAACACCCTCGCGTTCATTGTATGTTGCATATACGTCCCCTGTGATTGCCCTTCTCACCTGCACGAAGAATCGTTTGACAGTTTGTCTGAACTCCTTGCTGTCAGACTCCATCCCCCCCCCCCTTTTCCTTTTGCGGAGATTTCAACCTCCCCATGCTTCACTGGCCTAATCATCCTAGCCTTCCAATTCCTTCCAACAATCTCTCCCATTCTTCCCTTCTACTTTCTTCTTTTATGAACACTTTCTCTGCCCTGAATTTCAATACCACCAAAAACTCCTTGGGGCGCACTCTCGATCTCTTCCTTTCCAACGTCCCCGAGCGTCACTCTGTTTATTTCATATCCCCGTATGTCAAAACTGGCGCTCACCATCCCGCACTTTGAAGCGAAGCTCCCTCGTGCGAACTTCAAAACTGCACATAAATTTACTAAGTTCAACTTCCGCAGCGCCAACTTTAACGTTCTCAACTCAGCTTTAACGTCCATCAATTGGGTTCACATATTGAACAACTCAACATGTGATCAAGCTCTTAGCACCTTTTATTATACAATATCCTGTCGGATCTCCTCTCCTGTTATGTCCCTTTTTCCCCTGCTTGCCTGCGTTCGTACCTAATTTGTTTCACAAAGGAGATCCTTAATAACATTCGCCTGAAACATGCACTGCGGAAGTAGTTTCGGGTCTCTAAGAATTACGCCGACCTTGCTCACTTTAAGGCTATGCCCTCCACTATGAAGTGGATGATTAAACGAGCGTATAAAAGGTACTTGTTGAGCGTCGACGCCCCCTTGTCCGCGGTAACTTGAAACGCTTTTGGTCCCACACTCGCTATTTTCGTAATCCCACCCAATCTCTCCCTTCTTCTATCAGTTTCGCTGACTCCACTGCCAACTGACCACAACAATCCTGCGACCTTCTTTGTGCCTACTTCTCTTCCGTGTTTTCTACATCGACCGCTCCATTCTCTACGCCTCTTCTAACTCCAAGTTGTTTCGAATCACTGGTCATTCCTCTCCTTATGCTTTCCTTGGTTGAATTCCTCATGACCCCAATGTCGGGTCTGGCCCCGGCAGGCTTCCTAATCTCTTCCTTCTTAATTGCAGAAAAGACATTAGAAGAAATCTCTCCGAAAAGTAACTCCCGATTATTCGAGCTAAGTAACTAGGGACACCTAGTTTAGCCAGGGTTCCCTTAATCCAACCCTAATTGGCCGAGTTAAAGGCATTCTTAACATCCAGCGTCACCATCGCACAACACTTATCTGCGGCCGATGCCTCCCGGGCCAGGTTTACGACTGTTGCAATGGCGTGGACTTTGGACCGCGTTTTGCGGTACCCGTACTGATACTTCGATAAACCACCCGCTAGCTCAACGAACGAAAGCAGCCTGTTGTATATCGCCCTCTCCAAATCTTCCCCATAATATCTAAAAGACAAATAGGACGATATGAAGAATGTGGTTTTTGGGGCTTCGGTAGCAGAACCAACCTCTGTGCGATTTCCTGGTTCCACTAGTGTTTGGTTCCCTACTGTGGTGAAACTTCCACCGCGGCATTGTAGAGTCGCAAGTCACAATTATCCATTGACATATCTGGCTCACTTTTTCTAGCGCCGTTCCCTTCCGTTCGTAACTTCCTTCTAAAGCCGCCATGTCTCTTCCTGGAAACTTCCAATAAACCACCCGACTATCCTCGTTTTTCCGCTTCTGTTGCAGGCTCGTCTGTCGCCTCCTCTACTCCTGGTGTGGAGAAAGATGGCCTGGTGGTCACTGTGGATCTAGTGTACACTCACCCGCCAGACCATCCCTCTCGCCAACGAGATACTGAGGTAGGTTAGATCGACGCCTAGCCTAGCCCTCTGTCTCGGAAGGTTGGCACGCATCCGAAATTGGCTAGTATGATGTCCAGCTCCGCGAAGGTTTCAAGCAAGATTTGGATCATGGTTTTGTTACTCCAATTCCCCAGTCTAAGGCCCACGCGCCGGCAATGAGTTTGGAGCTGTGATCCCTAGCGTCCAACACAAAGCTGTCTAACATCTCCTCATATTGCGCTAATGTTGCACTAGGACGAGCATAACAACTGTAGATATGGACGCCGTTGATTTTTGTCCTTACAAAGCCAACTCCTGGGGATGCCATTGTATCTTGGATGATTTGTCCACATGCCCATATCGCACCGTTTCCCGATGAATCTTTCACCCACGTAGCAACAAAGTAATTTCGGTACGATTTGCTTATTACCGCCACGTCTACATTCGACTCTCGAATAGTTTGCATGGTTTGCAAGTCTTAAACTGCCTCGTAATGGTTGAGGTTGATTTTTATTAACCTCATTTGACCGATTCAGCTCCCTCCTACATGCCGGGCACCTGCGGCGACCTGCTTCGTGCCGGTCGTCCACTCCCTTTTTCCCTTTGCACAACATGCATCGTGGATCTCCCGTCAAAGACTGCACGGGCCCTCTTTTCCACACTTCCTGCGACTTTTCGACCTATCATGCTCACTAGTACATGCTGCTGAAAAGTGATCGAAATCCAGGCATCTGAAGCATCTCTTTAGAGATACTTGCTTCCTAAATCGGCACACGACCCAACTTATTCTTACCTTACCCGCAGTAATCAGGGATTAACCCTGATTCCACTGGCAAGCTAATAATAGCGGTCTGTGTACCTCCATATGCCTTTTTCATCGTCTTGATGGCACTGTCTTCTAGGTCGCTAAGGTGGAATTGTTCCCCTGGCGCAGCACATTTATCCTCTAGTGATGTGACCCCGTCTAGGTCTTTGCACTAGAATACTATCTGTTGCTTTCGAGTTTTCACGTCTGCTTGCTCGCCTAGCACCTTCTCCACTTGGCCGCGAAAACTATCCACTGTCTTCTCGCCAGATTTTTTTAGCTCCAGTATCAAATCCCCCTTTTACGTACGCCTGATACGTCTCACACTGCCTCCCAAGTCTGTCAATTCCAGATCAGCTTTGAATTTCCCAAGGATATCGGCGAAGGACGTATCTCCTTTCTTGGAAATAATGGTTATTTTCGGACGAATCTTCTTTTTATCCTTTCGCCGCTTTTCGCCCCTAACCTTTCTTCGGGTTTAAGGGCTGGACGCTGTTCCGCTTTTTTCAAAGTTGGGGCCGTAATCGAAGAACCACCCGAAACTTTCTCCGGCGCAGCTTTTTTCGGCGAAAAGGCCTTTTTCTTCTTGGCCGCTTGTTGGACACCAAGGGATTCACTATACTCCATTTGCCCGCATTCTCAACTACCTTATGTTGAGAAGGCGTCACCTGCGACTCCCGCGTGACTTTGCCACATGATGCTTGGGCATTTTTCTCCTCCACCGCCCTAATATAGGACAACTTAATGCCGCGTATCAGAGCCCTGATGTTTCGATGGATATTCCACCTCTCCTTAATGAACTCACAGAGTTCATTGTTACTTTCTCCGAATGAAATGACCGCCGCTCCCTTCCAGGATTGTCTTTTACAGCATCGGTAATTATGTCAGTCCGGGGACTTTCCAAATTCCATTCCGAGTTCCGCGACGATTCTCGAAAACCTAGGGGTAATGTTGCCCTCAGTGGTGACCTCCCAAGTTTTGAGCTTTTCCGAAAAGGATCCGATGTAGATCTCGAGCCAGCCAAAATAACGATGTCTTCTTTTTAAAAGTTCTCACCTTCACTTCGATTTGGACCCAAGTGCTCCAGAAGAAGGTGTAACAATTCGTAGGATATGGCGTGATACCGAAAAGTTTGGTGCAAATCAAACTCTTCTTAACAGAATTACAGTAGGCCAAGCCAGTATTTTTATTGCAAATTTACCCCTATCCTAAGGAATCGTAGAATTTTTTTGGTTTATATGCAAACCGTAGGATACCAACTTTGATAACAGCCATAACTTTGCCTCTTATCGAAGGTGAACAATTTTGGTGAATTCTGCTTTATTCCATTATGATACCAAGCAGTTAATTCACCCGATTGGGAACAGGTACGAATACTACCTACCGCGACATCATACCTTCTTTCCTTAGTCATCGTTCTACAGTGGTTTATGGTTCTACAGGTCTTTCTCATGACTCCCATGACGCCAAGCAGAGTCATGTTTTTTTGGGAAAGCTTGCAGTTCGAATTATTACACGAAGACATACCCTTCTATCTCCAATCTTTTTATAAATTACATATCCATCCTATCCACACTTATTTCTTTAATGAACAGTTAAAAATCACACTAAGCTACCTATGACGTTCAGTCTAACCCAAATTGTCTGAACCCTAACGCTTTTCAATCCCAGACAAGAATCAACTTATATCTCCCAAACTCGACAAGTATGAGTTGTGGGTGTCTTTCTTTTAATCCCATCGAAGAAAAAACAATCTTTTTTCTTTCCTACTCTCCTCCTATCAAATGCATTCCAATCTTTGACGTTCTAGCAATTCAGTGTGACAAACAAATCCAAACCCAATAGTAATAATCCTGATATCATGCAAAAACAATCTTTATGAATATTTTATCACGCTTGTGTGTATCTTAAGATTGAAACAGTCACTACTCAGTCATGCTATCGAATATCTGCTTATAATAATAACAAATAATGTATGCAGATGATATGAAAAGAGACTTATTGGACGCCTACACATCTCCAGGCATTAATCCAATCTTTACGGCCCAAGATAGTATCTATTGCTATTGAAAATAAAACAAAATCTCAAATAATATATGCGGTGACCATGGTGTAATATAATTTAACACGCATGGTATACGCTTGGAGTCTCTGGACACAATTGAACCCAAATACATTGGGTGAAGTATATAAGAACCACATAGTGTAAAAGTGGATCAATCTTAAATATACCCTCATATTACATATCCAAAAATTGCTCTCAAATTTTATTATATTTAATACGCTTTACTTCAAAGTTTGGATACGACGGAGATGGATATATAATTAAGATACTACTTCAAGATCTTTTATATTTCTTTCGAATCATTTCGATAAAATATGCTAAATTGCATATGATATCCAATTTTAGAAGTGACTTTTTTGTCTGAAAAAAGATTCAAAAATCTCGAAAGTTATTTGTTAGAAGTCATTGACATTGGTTGGCGGTGGTCGATAATGGTTTATTTCGATAGTTTAGACTGAGTCTAGTTTTTATTTTCACCTTTTTGAGATTCCTGATAGATATTGATGTATCTATAAAAAATTGTAAAGTTTATGCATAGTTTATCGATTTTGGCGCATCATTTTGCCCATTGATCCGTAATAAATTACTATTGACGTGATGATCGATAGTCTAAAAGTAAAAATTAATCAAGGTGTCATCTGTATCGCTTTCACGTAACGATTTCAATGTATCCAAAGTAAGGTTTCTAGAAAAGTACAATTTGCAAAGACGTTAAATTTGATATCAAGACCGTATACCCCTCGTATAATTTAATACAATTTAAAGTATCTCGATCAACGACCCGGAAACATCTGAGAATATCGAACGGAAAGTAAATTCTCACAATTCTCCAACCTTCTATTCTTAACATTGATCGCATGGCGTCATTTGACGACAAAACAGTTGATACCTCTTTAATCTTTAATCTTTTTCACAAAAAAGTATCTTTAAATAAAATTAGATGAAATTTAATCTAACAATACTATGGGAGGTCATATAAAATTGATACAAATTTCCTAATTCTTACTGCGTTTCTATTCAAATCAAACCATAAAACTAATTTGATCTTTTCCTATAATAAAATAATAAAAGTTGCTCGCCTATTAGATGAATTTATCTTACCAACGCATCGCTAACGTGAATTTCGAATTAGCATCTAATCCAAGAAGGCTACACACCCCACAAACTGAATTATTATAATTAATGCATTCAATTGATCGTGACCATTACACCTTTCGTACAAATTAGCATAAGATATTTTAAGATGATTTTTTTCTTTTTTGATAATGAAAATTATTTATTTTTACTTTTATTTTTTCTCGCAGGAAAATTGATTTTGACAACAAAATTTGGAAATTTGTGGTAGCGCCACTTCGGAATGTAAGTACAATAGTAAAACCTGTTTGTATTATTTTGGTTTAGATCTATTTTATGGTATTTCCACTTCAGGTGAAATTAACAATTTTCGCAATCAAATTAACTGCTTTCCACGTCAAATTAACGTCTTTTCAAGTTAAATTCACGATTTTCCAAATGGAATAAAAGTTTTTCCAAATCAAATTAACGATTTTTCAAATAAAACTAAGATTTTTCCAAAGTAAATTTGAACGTTCAAATTTTTGATAATCTAAAAAAACTATATATGAAAGGGGACTATATTCCCACTTTCCGCACTTAGTTTTTCTTTTACTTTAAAAATCTTTAATTTGACTTAAATAAGTGTTAATTTCATTTGGAAAACCATGAATTTGATTTGCAAAGACGTAAATTTGATGTGAAAAGCTGATAATTTGATTTGTAAAATTGTTAATTTCATTTAGAATATCATTATTTTGAAGTGGAAAATGTTATATATGGCAATCATTCATATATACATATGTATGTCATTATTGATGACTTCTGACCCTATCCTTCAACTGCTCTCAAGACTTCCCCATAAAGCTTCAAGCTCTTCTACATATCTGCACTATCTGACACTAAAGTGATCTATTCTTGATCATCAGAGCAAACAACGAGGGAAGAACTACATATACCGAAAACTTAAAAACGGAGATAGGACAGGCACTCTTTGAGTCGTTCTTCATAATGACCCAAACCTTGCAGGAAAATTAAGTTGAGGATACAATCCGCTATGGATTCCCTCCTTCAATCGTGTCCTCACATTGCGATTTATTAGTTCCACGTGGGCATTCGAGTGTACTTACTTTTGTAGCGTCGATTTGCCGATTTGTTTCTGCACATGTATTAAGGCACGTGAGTTTTGTAACCAACGTGAAAGAGGTTGAAATGCCCAAACGATTATATCCATGTTCTTCAAACTAACTATTGCAGAGCAAGCAAGCGCAGTTGAATATTTACGAGTAGATGCTAAAGGACCTGCACATCTGCTTTCCGGGATTATTTTAGTTATCCCTAGCCTATTTCATATGATCTGACAGTATGAATAATCTAGATGATCCTACAATTCATCATCATCATCAGCGGCGCAACAAGCGGTATCCAGTCTAGGCCTGCCTTAGTCCAGATACCCCGGTTTTGCGCCGAGGTCCACCAATTCAATATCCTTAAAAACTGTGTGTCGTCCTGACCATCGCTCCATTTCAGACAGGGTCTGCCTCGTCTTTTTTTTCTACCATAGATATCGCCCTTGTAGGGACTCCGGGTTGTATCATCTTCATTTGCCTGAAGCGTCTTAAGTATGGACCAATTTGGCTATCCGACCTAGCAAGATAGCGGAGAATATCTTATAGATGGTACTCAGCAACGTGATACCTCTATAATTGCTATACTGTGTTTCTTCTATACTTGGTGGTGGCAGGATTTGTCCGTCGTTTTGAGTTGGCGGAATCTTCAACTCGCGGATGTTCTAGTTGTTGAGCACTTCATCAAAATACTCAACCTATCACTAAAATACGCGGTTGCTCCCTGTACTTTTCAAGTTTACACACCTGTTGGTTCTCCCAGGCTTCATTTTTCCGTCTGTGACGACGGAGTTCGTGATAAGTCTCTGCCCGTGCCCGCGTCATTCGAGAATGCAACATAACTCGGTGTGCGGCATTCTTCTGTTCCGTTACTAGCTTACATTCATCGTCAAACCTGCCGTTCCGACTGTTTTTGCGGCTGGGGACAAGCATGTTCGTGGCCGTATCTATGATAACGTTCTTCAGGTGATTCTGAAGATCATTTGTTGATGCTTCATCTCTTTGATCTCTGTTGACTGCGGTTATTGCGGCATCCATTTCCCCCTTATTGGTGTTGCGAAGGGCTGTGCTGACCTGATTATCAGAGGGGATTCTAGGTGGTGGTGTTATTCGAGCCCAAAGCACCATGCCAACGAGATAGAGATACGAGTCTATATTGGCCCTCCGCTACATTCTGACATTTATCAAGGCTGGGAAGTGGCGGCGTTCGATCAACCCGTGGTCAATTTGGTTGAAAGTGGACCCGTCTGGAGAGGCACTTTCCGCGCAAACCAGGTACCTCCAACAACCATTTCGTGGGGCACTGCTAATTGAATCATCTGCAGTCCGTTATCATCTGTATTTTGATGTAAGCTATGGGAGCCAACGAATCGCCTGAATACGGGCTTCGCTCCTACTTGACTGTTAAAATTCTCTAGTACGACTTTGATATCATACCTGGGACAGGCTTTGAGGGCTCGTTCTACTGCTTCGTAGAAGGAATCCTGCGACTCTGTAGTCTCCTCTATAGGGGCGTGAACGTGAATGAGGCTTATATTTCTAAATTCGCCTCGCAAGCACAGAGTGCATAGCCTTTCGCTTATGTGTTCAAAATCGATAACAACAGGTCTCTTTATTTGGCTGACTAAGAAACTTACCCCGAACACATGATTTACTAGATGGCCACTATAATATTTGGTGTGGTGGCTCTTCTCCTGTAAACCAGTCCCTGTCCAACGCATCTTCTGGAATGCTGTTACATCAGCCCTACATTGGTACGGGTATCGGCTAGCTGCATGGCAGCTCCATCTCTGTAGAGGGAGCGCCTGTTCGATGCGAAAATGCGGAAATCGTTACTCCGTTTACGTTTACGTTATCACCCTTGCTCAACTCTCAACCTGGAGGGCCACTTGGTACGCGGGGGACTCACCTTCAGCCTTCTCCGTCTGCAGCTTTTCGTTAAGAAAGAGCTCTCAGCGGTTACACGTGGAGGTGGAGATAGGGTTTGGTAGCAGAGCTGTTGGTGTTAGTTGAGAAGGTTTCCCAGGTTTTATGCTCCATCGTGAAATTCCCATTGTGATTTTTGGTTTATTAAATTCCTACTTCTATGGGACGCTTTCGTATGGGTATAGTTTCCTTCTGTCGTTCATTTCCCTCAATATCTCGGCGTTACTCAGTGGCAAATTATGTCCTCGTTCTATTATATCTTTGGCAACCCTTGGCCTTATGTGTAGGTTGCCGTTCTTTATGGTAGAATTGGCCCTTTTATGTGTTCCATTACCCGAATATGGACAAGCCATTCCGCCTGTCCTATATAGATCATGCCGCAGTCTGGCCGGGAAGTCCCGTATATGCCATTTTTTTCTATACACTCTTTCTTGTCCTTAATTGACTGTACACGAGTCCTTAGCAAGTAGGGCCAGTAAGGTTGAGGTAACCTGGAATCCACGTTTATGTAGCTTGCCTTCGATATAAGACTGATGTCCAAATAGATTAATATTAGCCATTGCCTTCGTTCTGTATTTGGTCGAAAGCTTGACGAAGATTCTTTTAAATCCTGATGATGTTCCTGTTGAATCCCTTTCTCCTTTTCATCTCCTGTTTTTCTTCTCTCCTCGTTGAGCGGCGTTGTGACCATCCTGTAGATCATAAAATTATATGTCGCGATTCTGTAGTGAAAATCGTGGTTTGAGGTTTATGTGATGGTTCGTTGTCTTTGGACCGATTTTCTATAAATGTCAAATTCAAAGTGCCCTCATTCCCGGATCCTTCTTCGGTCTGCATGGTAAATTTGATGTTTCTATGCGCCCGGTTGAACTTATCGAGGATCGTTCGAATTCCTTCCTTTTTGATGACTGCTAGTACACCACACACACTTCTGATCCAAAATCTTGGGAGTGCGCCTTCCTTCTCAAGGTTCTTTTAAATATCTCACATAGCAGCGGAGAGAGGGGTTCCCCATTGCTCGCCATTGAAGTTAGGTGTTTGAGGCTCTTCGCTTCTGAAATTTGATCGTGCATTCATTCAGTGGGATTTTCCCAGTATTTTTGTCACTGGGTCCTGCTTTTCAACAGAATAGTCTCTTTCTTTTTACCTAAAATTATAACAAAAAGTTTATTTCAACTGGATAAAGGGTATTTAGGGACACGATGAAGAAACTGTGGCAACGTTCGTGCACGAAGGTTGTGAAGCGGACAGCATGCCGTTAAGAGCTCACACCACTTGACTTCAAACCGCCTAAAGGGGTTTCGAAAATAGTCACAAAGTGGTAGAGGTACAATTTGTGGAAAGGGGCACCTTTTGAGAGAGGTACGCATAGCAATCCGTCCTGATATTTTTAAAAAAAAAAAAAAAATATGCGATCATCTCTATGGAGTCTCTGCTTTGGTAAGGGGTAGAGAAAGCTTTTGGAAGAAATTAGAAGTATTTGCTCCAGAAATATAGCATAAAAAATGAAGAAATTCATCAAGGGTGAAGGTTCCTTTTAGACAAGAAAAACGAAAACGCAAAAAGAAAGAGTACGATTAGGGTGAACTTTCGATACATGCAAGTCTGCCCAGATATATATGTAATAATCCCTGGATACGGCACTGCTTGCCAAACACACCTGTGTGTTTTTGAAGGTTTGCCGAAAGTATTTCAGCTCCCTGCTGGAGTTTCTGAGAAGCTTGCTTTCCTCCTCTGCTGTTCCGTGCCACGTTTTTCTTGGTCGAATCACACGCCAGTCATCTTTTAATTATCGGTTCCCTTGCATGATATGCCCAGCAATGTAATTGCTGCTCTTTCTTAAAATGTGACCTATCCACTGATAGGTTTACCTTTTGATCAACACATCTCCAATTTTTCGGCCTTTAAGTTGGCCGAATGTTTCGTCGGAAATTATATTGAGTCAGAATATGCCGATGAGATAGCCCAGACAAGTTTAGACGAGGGCTTCGAACTTCCGAGTGATAGTAGAGGCCACATTGTATATGCTACTCCCATTCCGCTGCATGGAACATTCTTGACTTGCTCGAGATAATTGCAGTTCCAAATTTTAAGCAAAGCAGCGAAAGCGGATATAGCGTTAATGCGTTGAAAAATACGCTATTAGCAAAAATATAACTTATATATATAAACTGATCAACGCCTTTAATGCTCTGCTCGCTAACACAAATAAGAAGAGTGTGACGATCAATCAGGCCTTGGTTTGGTTGGCGTTTATTTTCAACCCGATCCTGCCCATTTCCTTCTCCAAATTCAAAACGATTTGACCAAGGTCCATGACTCGGTGAATGAGCTAGCAGCTGTTATCACCATAGCCGAAGGTGCCGTGATGGCAGGCAGAAATAATATCGGTGACAAGATGCAACCTTTGTCGACTCCACTTTGAATCTCAAACTCCTCAGAAATTTTAACCTCAATGTAACACATAATATTTTAGGTCATCTGAATCGCCTGTATGCCTAGGGCAGATATACTCCCTGTTGACGCTATCGAAGAATTTTTCCAAATTGGTGGAGAGCAGGTGAAGCGTAGATATAAACTCCGCACAATGTTCGAAAATAATACGCAGAGTGTAGTTGTGGTCAGCGCAGGACGATCTAGAGCGGAAAAAGGACGACTACCTGTTTCGTCCTGCGCAGAGGCAAATCATCAGGCGTTGTCTCACCCCTGCCTTGGGAACCGCGTGACCGAAAACGGCTACAGGTGGTAATTGCTCTTTTATGTATAACATAATATGAGTGGGAATTATATCCAAGTAAAAGTCACCTTTTTTAGACCCAAACTTGGTCGAAGTGAAATTATTTTTTTTCGAAGATTGAAGGAATTCTAAGTCCGGATTCAGTTGATGACGGATCGGACCAATTGGAACGAACATTTTTTCCGCTTTTGTGATCTGTGGACCCCTCTTTTTGGGCTAAATATTCGAATTTCAAAACGGACGACTGACGGTTTCGTTCAGAGCAGAGGTAATTTATCAGGTGCTACAGCGTAACCGAAAGTCGCCATAGGTGTCAATCACTACTTTTATATATAATCACAAATACGACACTTACTTTGGATATTGTTTGAATTCTGAATACAGTAATCGAGAAATACACGCTTCGTTCATGGACGATAATAAAAGGTGGTTGCCAAGAAGTTCGTCCGTCGTCTCGTGCGTTATCTCAGTAGGGCGCATTGAATTAACGGTGACTGAGTAATATATTGCCCAATTAGTCCCTTCCAGTTATTGTTTGGTTAGTTTCCGGTGAATTTGAGGAAAATCTGTGTTTTGTCCATCAGGGTTCTATAAGGTGTGCCAAAACTGACGTCCCTTCTACAGATTTAGACTTATTCCCTGGCTTGTTTTGTCGATAAAATATTGCAGTTAATTTTCTTCTCATGTGTATTTGATGAGTATCCTCCTGTAGCTGTAATGAACATGGAGTTGGTAAGGTTCACTATACTCTTATAAGTTAAATCCTGAGCTTGAGCCTTATCTTATTACAAACTGGCGAAAATAACGAATATTGCCCGCAACAAAAGAGATTACATACTCAAAAAAGCAATTGACAGTTTCACCCAGGTCAGACCAACTTGTAGCCGCTATCTCATTCCGTTTTGAGAGCAGTGTGACCGAGAGTGGTTAGCAGGTGGTGTTTGCTCTCTTATCTATATTCCCCAACACTTAATGGCTATTGTCAATAAAGGTGAAAAATCGCCTAGTTTAGTCCTAATATGAAGTGCAACGCAATTATTCCTCAATTGATCCGGTCCATCATCAAGTCCGAACTCAGAAATCCCTTCAACCGTTAAAACTAAATATTGACCGGACGCCATAGGGCATATAGAACACAACTATTTATCAACCCCAGAATGTGGATCGGGAAACTGTAGTAGCAAAATATCACATTCACAGACCATGCCTTTGTTGAAGTATTCGATCATTGTATTGAATTGGTAGTTGGTCCACGGTTTTAATGATACCTACCTCGAAGTTTGGAGTAAATTGGATGAACGAATGTTTAGATAATTTTGTCCATTTGGCATTGCTTACCTATCCGAATGTTGCTTGGTGTCAATTCTTTTTTGGAGTATGGAGACACAAATCCTCGAAGGAAGCTACTGCCGTAAATGGAAGCATCAATTTAAAACCCCGCACTTCGACCAAGAAGTACTACAGTATGACGAGGACTTTAATTTAGAGAATCATGTTAATTATCCGCTTTGTTTCAATGAAATCTATCTCCGTGCGAACATCGTAAAGTAAAAGGCATGCAGCTGTAGAACAGCACATTGACGATCGTAAACATCCATGACAAAAGAAGATTCGAGCCCGAACAATAAGATGAAAGAGCTGGCACTCAAGGAATTCGACTATTCCGCCATCTCACCATCCTTGTATGCTTATTCTCATGTCTCTTAGAAAATTTGAAGACATCCGGTCGATGGTTATGCTTCATTTTTCGCATAATGGTGGTTGTTAATTCCTCCTAAAGTTATTTTCTGCTATTTTATCCTCCGAAGTTGTGTCGCGGTTACTAGATTTTTTCTGTACTTTTCGTAGAAGGATCTAAGTCTTTGCTTATGGCAGTATAAACTAGTGCCGCTGTGCTAGTCATGGCCGAGCTCTGATTGTGGTCTCCAAATGAGTCCGTATCCGAAGAGGACCGTGGGATTGTGCCTACACGGCAGGTACTCACGTTAAACCCCTGGACCTTCATGTCTCTGCATTGATTTGTTAGAAATTTGGTGCATAAATGGAACAATTATACACTCTGTATGTCCCATGAGTTGAAGGGGAGGGGCTAGCCTTGGGTAGATCAAGCAAAGATCTCGATAAGAGTTTATAGAAGCGAGTCCTATTTTTGACATCGTTGTGGAATTGTGGGCTTACAAGGCAAAATAAAGTTCATTCTCAACTGAAAAATTAGGAAAAAATAATAGTTATAATTATAACCATGGTATGGTACTATATATTAAAATTTCACTAGAAATCTTCCTTATCTCCAACCAAGGACGACAAAATCTTAACAATAAAAGGCATAATATAGGACACAATACTAGAAAGTTTGGTGTAAATCAAAGTATTATTAGCAGTGTTATTGTATATCAACTTTACAGTATCCGTGTAAATTTACCACTCCTTGAGGCAAACTAGGATATTAACATCACATTTAACTAAACCGTTTGACCTACCAAGGACCCATACATACTACAAAGCACTTTTGCTAGTTGTGAATATCAAATATTTCAGAAACACGTCCGACCTAACGGATCAGATGAATTTTGCCGAAGAAACTAGTATCCGTCTCGAAAGTTTTTTATGTAAAGAGCCACAAAACTATGAGAGGTTTTGTGGTTCTTCTTCCTAAACCGCTAAGCTTTCGGTTTCCCAGTTGCCTAAATATTCTCTTAGAATAACTGCTAAATTTTTCATTTATATTTAGTTCTTTTGTTAATCTTCAACAATATAGCCTTTTTATGAAAGTCCATTAGTCGTGGGATATGTCAATAAAGTCCTGAAATTGTTCGGCCATTCTGTCTGCTGGAAATAACGACAACTCCTCCTTAATGAATCCTTAATAATATCTTTCGTCCTGTCAATATTATTCGCTCATTTCCTTGACATAATACCTCCGAAATCCCGATCCTCATTACCGACTTCGTGGCTTCTTGTCTTTCTTGCTTTATTTTAGACAAAGACTTTATTTTAGTAAGAATAAGATTTTTCTCAAGACATTATTCCTGGAATTTTATTTTATTCAATTCCATCTATTAATATTTAACGGTTTTTCGTCCTAATTCGATGCAGAAAGGCATTTCCTTGGAATTGTCCAATTCGAAGATATGTTTCCTTTGTTCCTCTAATTTCAGAATTTCTTTTTTTTCTTGCAATTAAAATGGAAGATGATGATGATGCCAATTAGGTCAGACATAAAATTCGTGCGATTATAGCATTTTATTAATTCATTGTGCGAAGTGAAATGGAAAGGAAGCATTTCGGACGTTAATGGTTGTCATAAACTTGTGAACGTGTATTTCGCCTTCTGGGTTTATGTGAAAAAAAATGGAAACGTCGGGAGATACTAAATTTCATAAGATCAATGTAGGAGAAGGGGAACTACATTATTAAGTTTAGAGGCTCGGGATCACTTAGCATATCTGATCCTACATCAGCAATAGAAAAATATTAAATACGAAATTGAAAATACTTTCCATGATTGCTATTGCGGCATACAACCATGAAACCAACTAGGCTTTGTGAAAGTTCCAGGATAACCACCGAAGTCTAAGCAGATATTATGTTCCTCTAAACTTTCAGTCACTTCTAAAATCGATTCCTATAAAAGCAACTTATTTTGAGATATTTTTGGTTCCTTTTATTCATTATTGACAGCACGAAAGGAGGATCCAGTTATCGTAAATCCAAAACGTGGAAACGCATTACAATTAGAGTTTTATTTTTAGCGAATATTCTGAGCTATCCAATCCTCCCCCTTTAATAGTCTAATCGAATACGTAACAGGTTCACCATAAAATATTAACATCATTGGATGAAGTTAGGTGAATCCAACTAGGACTACTTTCTGCTTTATATGACGTTTGGCACGGAATGGCGTCCTCTTGGTCTCCTTTAATTTCCGCAGTATAAATTGAATAAATCCGATAATTGAGCATTTTTTACATCAGATTTTCTGACACTAGCGCTTCACTTTGAGTTTATTTTAGGTTTTTTCTCTCATCTACGAATCTTAGGTAGTGGAAAATATGTGCTTTGAATGTTTCAGGACTCCATCACAGTTGGAACAATCAGATGAAATGTCAAATTTAAATCTGTAGAAATACAGGCGATTTCTTTCCTGCTGAGAGTGAGAACTGTTCGTCATCTCATCTGTCAAGATATCAATCGGTATTGTCATGAGATCCTATCGCATATTTGAGATCGGCGTGAAGTAGAGTAGATCCTCATCTTCTATAAATCATATTGGGACTGCATAGAGGAATATAAACAACCTACAATACCGCGACCCTCCTACGTTCGGCATCATCATTGCTATATTGACCTATACTGTCCTTGAATCCCTTATCCTAAGCATTACTGCACGTTCTGCTTTACGCTGAGCCTCGTTTCTATAACTCGCAAGTATCTGATGGCCGACTTGCAGCTTCTGTAATTTTCTACCGCAACCATTGATCCAGAGCTCTCTAATCAAGCCCTAGAAGCATTGGTTGCTTCGCATGAGCCGAAATTAGCATCTTTGTGCTCCCTACTACCAATACAACGACTGCTATTTAGTCGGTGTAACCCACCACTGTGGCTTCGTCCGAAATTTGGATATTGAGTACATTTTCAAACATGATGTTCCCAGCAGTGATCTCAGTAAAGAATCTTCTTAGACAACCGCGGAAGCAACGTTCTCTTTTGATTTATCATTGGTGCCATACTAGAGCCTTCATTCTTGCAAGTAGCTATCGACAATAGCAGCACCCATTGTGTCCAGGGATTTCCGTATAAGGCTCCAATTGGTCGAATTGAACCTCAGCGCCAGCTTAAGGTCCCTGTTCAGTATGTGGTCCAGGCTGCCGTGAGATCCAGAGGTTTCCGGGGTCGTCAATGATCCTCCCTTTCTGTGAAAATAATCCCTGGATTCTTTTCCTTGTATGGGAGCGTCGAATGCTTTGGCGATGCATTGCGTGGTGGCGCTTGCTGCTATCCATCCCTCCAAGAATGTTTATCCGAAGTCTTTGGAAACCAACGTGATGTCTTTTTCGTCTCTTTGGACATAAGGGCTTCTAGTCCAGTAAATCTCTTGATAGTTTCTTTGTCGTTGGTGGAGTTATGTGGCAACATGTTAAGGTTCGCCTTTTCAATAGGCGTTTATACCAGTTTAGTTGGTCACTAATATCTATATCTGGGTGTACTAAAGCTTCCAATAAATTGTGTCTCTCTCCGTTCAATTCTTTACTGCAGCACGGGACGATCAGGAGGAAGGTTCACTAGCATGTCTTCACATTCACACAATGCTAGACTGCTGGAAGGTCCACCCGCTGTACAATATATACGACATTACTTATTATCGGCCCTACTTCGCTAACTGACACATAGTATGCATTGAATACTTTACGCTCACTCCATATTGACGATCCTCCAGTCGACATGACCCATACATCATCGTCAAAGTTTCTGTAGGGTTCCCTTATGATGGCAGTTTCCATATAGGATTCGTAAGTACTCGTGTAAACAAGTGCTGAGTGAGCCTGCAAAAATTCACGCCTCTCTATATTTTGTGTTTTTACCATTTTCGGCAATACGCTGGTTATCTATCCAACGTTTACTTCCTCCTGGAAAAATATGCATGCATGGTGCATGTCTCCTTAGACAATATGCGAATCTCATGTTTTTGGGTTCGCACTGTGACATTCATGGAATCACCTTTCTGAACTTAAGTCACCTTCAATCTTTCTTAGTACCTCCGCGTACGCCAGATTGTTTTGCTGGAGATAAAAATTGCATTTGGATGAGTACGCAACTTTGCTTTGTTCTTCGCTACTTTTGTTTAGATCCTATATCTACCCAGCGTTTTCATCCCGCTTGGGTTTCGCTCCACTTGCCAATAGTCACACTTGGGACCTTTTTCCTCCTTCCAAATTTTTAGTTCTGTTTAGAAGTGCCAGAATGCCGGTTTTCCTTTTAGGCATTGATCCTGTTCATTTTGTCATGTCTATTTCTTGGGTCGACGGCGGCTATGACACTATTGGGGAAGCAAGTAACGGCTTCTCTTTGGAATCTCTTTCTTCCTTTCCAGCAAGAACTTACCAAGATCTGTTCTGAATCGAAAGTGTAGTAATCGTGTAATTGGTTAATCCTTTGCTGACGTTTTTCGCTTGTCCATACTAATCGGAATTTAGGTTTTTCGTTGTGGTGGAAAGGAAAAATATTCTGGATTACCTAAATGTTCCTTTAACCCTTCAACGCGCAAGTGTTCTTACAGCTCAGTGTATCATGTATACCCGGGGGCCCGGAGTTCGATTCTCGCTGGCTCCGACTTTTCTTCTTTTCTCGCTTTGTGAAAACTTTTGATTCTGCAAGCGTATTATAATATTACAGTCTATTTCGCGGAGTGGTTTTACAATACAAATTACAAGGCTACCTGGCTTATTTCTACACTTTTTTACCTTTACGTTGCATCATTAGTACTATGGCGTCGTCTTCGCCAATGTACTACATTCGCTGCGGTATTTGGAATGAGCTTGAATCAACTCGCTTAAAATTCGTTGACTGACATCTTTAAAAGTGGCGTATCCACATGACTTCGATGTCGTCGCCCGACCCTCCTTTTGGCCGCAAAGTGAATACTCCTTGCCTTACCAGCGGAATAAATTACGAACAAATTTCCGTGTCGGCCGCCTGCCTCGCCGACCAGCATAAACAACTTGTCATTTAGCTTAAGTCTCTATTATCAAAAAGTGGGAGACCTACGTAATAAGCTGTCGCATTCCAATCTTTCTACTCTGGCTTTCCAACATCATCTCATCTGTATCGCTGAAACTTAGTTGGATGATAGGATTTTAAGCTCTGAGCTCCTCGAGGGGTTCTCTGTCTTTTGCTGCGGCAGAGATGGCGTAGCTTCAGGTAAGTCAGCTGGTGAGTGTGCCTTGATCGCGGTTATGTACCCCCTACCAGCCGAATCCATCTTTTCTTCATTTTTTTCCCCCTATGATTGTATCACCTTATGTGTTTTCCTTCCCAATGCCGGTCCTTTCATTATATGTTGTATATACTTCACTTGCCTCAGTCGCTCCTGTCTGTACGATGAATTCTGCGACAGTCTTTCAGAAGTCCTTACTGTAACTTTCCCCTCTCTTCCCCTCATTGTCTGTGGTGACATTAGCCTCCCTTTACTCTCCTCACCTAACATTTCAGACCGGCTACGACTTCCAATCTGGTCCTCTCATCCGTCTCTCCCTCTATTCACTTTCATGAGTACCTGAGCTGCTCTTCAGTTCAACCGCCCCACAAATCATCTAAATCGCACTCTCGATCTAGTCCTCTCCAACATGCCAGAACGGCTCCTTTCTCAATCTTCTCTTCCTCTTCCCTATGTTGCTCCTGATGCCCATCATCCTGCTCTTGAGTTTGAGGTACAACTGGCATACCTCAACTCCTATACTGTGCTTCCTCCGAACCTCCTGCCATTTCCCTCCTTATTCCCTCTTTGGTCAAGTATTTCATTGACAACCTTGGTGCCAATGTCAAACCCGTCCGCGATGGCCTTCCCAACCTTTTTCTAATTAAAACCTCTAGGTTAATTTCGCTCCCTCTCTGCATTATTTTCAATGAGAGCCTCAAAGAGTGTCATTTTCCTAGCCTGTGGAAAGAAGCCCTTATTTTTTCCATACGCAAAAGCGGTGACCATACTCTTGCTGAGAATTACCGCCCTATTTTGCTCCTCTGATCCTGCTCCAACATCTTCAAGAGGTACGTCAATGACTGGTTGATCATCCACTTCGGCCACCTTATAGCTAAGGAGCACGGCCTCATAAAACGTCGATCCACTGCTACCCATCTTCTGGACTTCACGAAATTTGTAACCAAATGCCCCAACTCTCGGGAGGAAATCCACGTCATCTACACGGACTTTTCTAAGACCTTCGATTCCGTTTACCACGAGATACTACTGTCCAAACTCGCCTCTCTCAACATTCCTCCATCACTTATTGCATCGTTTGCCTCCTACCCCTTCTTCCAATCCTGTAGCGTTTCCTTTAATGGTGGCAGTTCTAGTCCTTTTTCCCTTTCCTCTGGTGTGCCACAAGGATCCATTCTAGAATCTCTTGTATTTTCATTCTTTATAACGACCATTCTAGGACTGCTTTTATTTTCCTCGCTTGCCCCTGCTTGTTATATGCCGACGACCTGGAGCTTCCTTGAGGGTCCATTGGGGCACAGTTAATAAGTTGGCTCTTAACGTCAGCAAATGCCACTCGATGTGTTACTCGCTTACAACATCTTCCACCCCTTTCTCCTACTCTCTTGGTGGTTGCCTTCTCTCCTCTCTATCCTCGATTTGGCCGTAACCTTCCACGATAAACTCCGTTTTGACAGCCATTACCTCTTAGGTAACGAACGGTGCTTCCAAAATGTCAGGTTTCATACTGCGTTCCTGTACTGATTTCACCTCGGCCCAACCCTCCATAATGCTTTTTAACTATCTCGTGAGAAATATCCTTGAGTATTGTTCCGTGATTTGGACCCACTTCCGTAATTGTAATTGCCTTGCCTTGGAAAAAATATAGCGCAAATTCACCCGCTTGCTCTTCTTCAAAATGAACCTCCCCCATGTTTGCTATCTGGTCCGTCTCCGTACTTTCCGTCTCTCTTATCCTCAGTAACGTAGAATTTTCCTCGATTTTCGCACCTTCTTCAAACTCTCTAGTGGCCTAATTGACGGCTCCGCCTCTGCTGATATCGTCCTTCGTAACGCGCTTTACAACACGCGTAATACTTACATTTTCGTGTGCCCTTCGCAGAGCACGAAGTCTATTTCCATTCCTCAATCCCGAGACTATGTCGGAGTTATAATGCACCACAGCTTGGTCCCGTGGACTCCTTTTCACATATTAGTTTTAAGTGTAAACTACGATCTTTCCCTTTTCCTCCTTCTGAGGGCAATATGTAATTAGAATTTTTTTCTGTTTATTGTCCGTTTAATAAATAAATAAATGTCATCCTTTTGTTGGCTTAGTGCACGTTGATAAACTCGGGAAACTGAACTATTTTTGCGCCGGATTAGTGCTCTATTCTCTACCAGTCTTGGCCGGATTTTATTTTTAGGCATTCCTTCGTCCTTTAAAGTATTCATTGTGCTTTGTCTTTTGCCACCTGTGGCAATATTTATTCTAAGACGAGCTTCTTCTGAATGTGTCCAATTCCTCTTACCTCCTGTGGTCGCCCTATTTGAACTAGCACAGTGGTTGTCATAAACGCCCTCCTTAACTGGCGATCTCGTTTCGGCTCATTCTTCTTTGCTCTTGTTACTAGTTGTCTTGGTAGTGTCGTGCTTCGTTTGGACATCCCTCTCCCCAAACTTGGCCATGTCAAGGCCACCGCAGAGATACTGTGGTCGAGACATGTTGATAGCCTCTGGTACCGGAGTGAACCCTTGCACCGTAAGTTTTTTCTTCTCTCGTCTTCCATTTTGGTTTTGTGTTTTGGGTAGCGATGACAGAATACGTCTTTACCACAGACTGAACAGAAAGTACACGAACAATAGGATGCGCCTGATGGGAGATCTGACAACTTTTCATAGGGTCTGTCTGTCTGTCTGTCTGACACAGACATTTTGCCCGGAAATTGTTACACTTATTGGCACAAAATTTGGTGGAAATGCCTAGTCCTGGCACAAAATTTGGTGGAAAGGCCTAGTCCTGAAAGTGCACTCACTTGATGACGGACCGCACCTGCCCTGCCCTAAACGAAACCGTCAGTCAACTTTTCGAAAAACTTGGGTGTTTGACCCAAAAAAGAGGAGTCCGTGGACTACAAGAGAGTAAGTAAGTGGCTTTTCAAGTGGTCCGCACTCAAGACTCCCAGGATTCTCAACAAAAATTCACTTCGACTTGGTTTGGGTCTGAACTTACGACAGATTTCACTTCAATATATTTCGCATTCATGTTGTGTTTGAAATTATATATAAATGGAGCGATTACCACCTGTCGCTACTTTCACACTACGCCCAGGGCAGAGGTGAGACAGCATCTGATGAGTTTAAAGTATTCTTTGAGGTGAGAGGTGAGGCAGCATCTGATGAGTTGCCTCTGCCCTCGACGAAACCGTCAGTCCACTTTTTGAAAATGGGGGGGGGGGGGGGGGGTTGTCAAATTAAAAGTCTCGAGTGGTATTCTACGAGCCAAGTCAAACTTTTGGAATTAGCTGTAAGAGGAGGAGAGTGAGGAATGCAGTAATGGAATACAGTAACTCTCAGAAGCTACCCAAACAAAAATTTACAGCTTCGGGTTTTCAACTTCTTGCTCATAACCTAAATGAAACTTCAACTCATAATCATTTGCGCAGACCGCGGACCACTGCATAATTCCTCATCTCTAATGCAATTTTTCTCAAAAAAAAAACCTTTCTTCTGTGCACCTTTTGAAGGCCTATAAGCCAAAACGGCCTCCTACGTTTTCACGAGCGTAAAGTGCCAAGTATTGCTGATATGTCCACCTCTGCCTTTGACAATTTTTTGCCAATTATATTTACATAACATCCATCTTGAATACTTTTTAATTTGGCTTTAATCATTTTCAAAGAAAAGCCGTCAACAGTTGAGAAATTTGTCATCCTTGATCCTTCTACAAATTGTGATGCTTTACAATTTCAGCACCGGTCCGGAGCTGACTTTTGTTCATCAAACTCGTTGGTTTTGACCGAGTTACAAATTTCCAAGAAAAGATATTTCATTTCGGTCGATTGACCGCGGGTAATTAAGATTTCGATTTGTTAGTATGAAATTACGAACATTATGGGACGTGGTACCTTCGTACACATATTTATGGCGGTAGTTAATGGATAATGGAGTACTGAGCAAGAAATCCCACTGCTAACTGGCACACCCATTCCATAAAAGCAAGTTTGGGTTAATTCACTTGACCATGACCCTTTTGATGAAAGAGCCTCGTCTAAGTGGCTTGTTTCAATGGGTCTGGGGCTCTTTAAATCCACATCGAGCCCATAATTGTGAAATTTAAATTGCTTGAAAACTCTCGAGTTAAATTTAAAGCATCATACGGTCCACGGTAATGTAGATTAGCGGATTAACTCAATTGTTAAGCTGGAGATTTTATTGCCGGACTACCATATCAGTTTGTGGAATGATGGGTACAGATTTTCAACTTCAAATGGTTGCGTTAAAGATTGTTTTCACTTTTCACGTCCAACTGGAAATTTATGTAAATATGCTACCTCCAGCATCACACCGGAAAATCGCTGGGTTCATCCAAAACTACAACGCCAAGGTCCGACTTTTCCTGACCTCTTCAATGTAAATCACATAAATCTTCAAAGATAATGTCAAAATCACGGCAATTTCAACAAAGACGTTGACCTTAATGTTTGGACGAGAGCAATGAGCTTTCTATTTAATATTCTTGAAAATTCCCGAGAAAAAGGAAGCAGAAATCCCCGGGGATTATTGACTATTGGATACTGAACCTTTTCATGTCCCTTTTACATACAAGCACTAGAGGAGACACATTGCCTTCATTGTACCCTCGAAAATTTTCCTAATTTTTTCGTTATGATTTTCATCTCTCGAGCACCCAAAAAAAAGTTTATCCCTAAACGATAAAAATTCTTTATTGATTCCCACTTCTTCCGTTTTTGAAGGCGAAAGGAAAAATGACGGCCCAACATTCTCCCCCCTCCCCTCCCCTCCCCCCAGCCAATTTCCCTTGCTTTTTGGGGTGTGTGGGAAATTGAGTTCCTTGATATCCGCCTTTCATTTGCCTTTTATTGCCGCAAAATGGAATTTTTCGTGAAGAAGACTTATTGGGCGAGAGGAAGATTTTGTGTACTTAAGAAGGGCATTTAATAGATTCTAGGCCTATTTATTCGTTTTTAAGATTCAAATTTCGTTTTTATAATCGCTTAATCAGAATTCAAATGGAACTGGATTGAATAAAGCTATTCAGTTATCAAGGAAATTATGAAATTTTTGATAATTTCGATGTTGAGTTGTCGTGGGATTTTTTTCTTTTCTTGGATAATAATTACAATTATGCAAATGACGGGGGCTGCTAACAATAACTCTAGAGCCTCGAAAAAATCAGTAATGAACTTATATTTTCTTCTAGAATCGACGATATTTAATATAAATCGAAAGATATTTATGGAAGCCCTCCCCCTCCAGTCTTGAATACTAGGATTCCAGACCGCGAGAAATTTGAATTTCCGAAAATTAGCTTCGAAGCAAAAGCCCAACAGCGTTATGGTACCTGAGAGACCTACTGGAATACGCGATAGTGCAAATGACTCGCTTGACTGCAGACCGTGATTGTTGGGCCGCAGGTAAACTTGAAAAACAATCATACCGAGTTTTACCCCTTCCACGAAAGAATTGGTGGTATCACCTTGAAATCAGTAACTTCCAACTCAAATCCTTTCCTGCTATCGTAAGAAGGTTTTTAAGCCCCTTGGCCTTCAATATATAATGGATATGGACGATAGATGTTCAGAGCTTTTCAAGTGGTCCTGAAATCGCCTCTAGCCAATAAATTTTAAAGGAGACTTATTGAAGCGAATGAGTTTTCTTGAGACCAGTAGCTTTTCTATTTGTTGCTACATTCTCGGTCTTGGTGACCATCAATTACATACAACACAGGAAACACGCCAACATTCCTAACTAGCACTAGATTAAAGGCCTTAGATATACTTCTTTGAAATACTCTTAATCAATAAACTAGGCAGGAACTGGATCTAGACCTTAGGCGAGCCAGTCTGTCAGCCTCTTCATTACCAGCGATGTCAAAGTGCCCTGGGACCCACATCAGGAATGTTTCGTTCAGTCGGCCAAGTTTCAGCACCACCTGATGACAACTCCACACCAACTGGCTTGATATGTCGTTGCTGTTTAGTGCTGATAATGCCGCCTGTCGGAAAACCATGATAAGCGACATTCTTTCCATTGTTTTCAAGGACGTTGCCGACCATCGCATTCGCACACTCCTCCGAAAATAACGCAACGTCACTACTGAACGTAGTTTCTCTCAGGCGGTCAAGCACGATGTACAGCACCACAGCAACACTACCGGGGGCATTTGTAGATCCTCCAATAGCTGTTGGTCATCTCCACTTCGTTTGGTTCTTAAAAACGGCAACTGGAGGTCATGCGGAGATTACAGGCGTCTGAGTGCTTAGACAATTCCCGACTGGCAGCCCATTCAACTCATCGATGATTTCGCGCATTCACTTACAAACTGCAGTTTTTTCACGACCTTGGATCTGGCCAAGACGTACCATCAAATCAATGTTGCTCCCGAAGACATGCCGGAAACGGCTATTTGCACACCTTTCGGATTTTTCGAGTGCACCAGGATGATTTTTGGCTTGTGCAACGTTGCGCAGACATTTCAGAGTTTCGTTTACACGGATGATGTTTTGGTCGCCTCTTCTTCCGAATCTGAGCATTCAGACATCTCGAGTGCATTTTTCAATGTCTCCTTGAGACCGTGCTCATTCTAAACGTTGAAAAATGCAAATTCCTACCGAAGAAGGTGAAACTTTTCGCCCATATAATTACCCCTGACGGAATTCAGCTAGACCGAGACAAGTTTGGAGCGATGAACAATTTTCCTGCTTCAGTGAAGGGTCTTGGGCATGTTAAACTTCTATTGTCGTTTCTTGCTCAGGGCCGTCATCATCAAACGATCCTTAACGCTTACTTGCCTGAGCCCAAAACCAAAAACTCCCGCGAGGTTGTACATCGTTACGATACATCGTTAGCTGTGTTCGTCGACGCAGTCGGGGTGAATCAAGCCTGACAACCGTTGAGCTTTTTTTCGAAACAACTCAACCCAGCTCAGCATAACTACAGTGCCAAAGATCGTGAGCTACTCACCGCGTACCTCTCCATTAAATTCTTCCTCTTCTCCTTTAAGGGCAAGGGATGTCACCGCTCCCGAGATGCGAAAAGACGTTGAAAGCTTCTGAGGACAAACTCCAAATTCAATTTGAAGGAGTTTCCGAGCCGGTTAGTCACCGCAAAATACTTCGCATTTCCGCAATCTGGGCCGCCTCCCCTTTCGATCAAGGTATCACCCAGGGAATCTGTCAACTTTGCATTTTTGGCCAATTTGTCGACCCGGGGGTCATGGAAATTTTCACTTTTCGTAGATTCCAAGTAGCTTCCATGACGGATTTTGTGCGTGGTCTTTGAATCCGCGCTAGCTGCTTCCTGCTGTTAGCAAAGTTCAGTCTCGGCCACCAGACGGTGCATGCTTACACCAAAATGGGTTTTATTATGGATGTATACATCCAGTGAATCCCTTTGGTGAAAGTCCCCAGGTCTTACCTATCGCATTCCTACAACATCAGAATAATCTGCAGGATTTCTGATATTGTTCCTGGATGTGGTGCTTCCACGTTAACTTGGGGTCGAAATGTACTCCTAAATACTTGACTGTTTGTGCCAGCTGGATTTCCGCCCCTGCTAAGGTGGGTGAAGTTCCTAGTGACCGTAACTAGTCCAGTCTTTGGTAGCCTTGGCTGCAAATGAAGGTCTAGCCGTTGCCGGCCGAGCCCTCTTTGCTGCATTTTGTGTCGAAGAGTTGGAATCGTCCGAGGGCCGCTGCCGCTTCGGTTTTCCCTTAACCGCAGGGTCCCGAACGATCCTTCCCCCTCAACTTTAACACAGCCCGTGGGTTTTAATTTGCCCGGAGGCTATTTGCTGTCCGTGGACAGGCGCTTACCCATGCACGAGACTTTAGCCCCAACAGGTGGCGCCGATTGGAGCCTGGGGTCAATAGTGCTGACAGAAGCGGGGTTCTGCTATCAGAAGCGTTTTGCTTCTGCTCGTCCGGCTCCGGGTCCCAATTAGATTGGTTCCCATCTGAGTAAGTGGAGAATCTGAAAGGTTTTTGTTTTTTTTTCTCTTAATTGGCTGCCATGGCCTCAGTTTTTTCGGGCATAGCAGGTCGTTCTCGGCAGAGCCCCTTTTTGACGAGACAAGGCTAGTTGAAACTGGGGGTCGTCTTGTACCCAGAGTTCACCGTTTACGGCCACATCTTAACCCCTGTAACTATTCAGCCCTAGGCACGGTAGGACCCCCAATTGGCTTGCGGCTCAGGTGTCACCTCCCGTTTCTTGGAGGATCTTCCTTACTGAGTTCAACTACCACGACAAGGTAGGTAGTCGTCGAGGGAGTGCTCCAAACTAACGTACGCTTCTGTTGTGTGACTGGTGCTACGCTAGAAATATAATAGGATTAAGCTTAGTAGAATCCAAAGAAGCGTTTGCTTTTGGGGTTCTGCAGCCTTTCCCGGCGAACGCACTTAATATATGTCTGGACTTAATTTCGCTGGATCCTGTAGGGCCATTAGGGTTGGTAAGTTTGGATGCTGGGCAGTGAAGCCGAGCTTAAAAAGAAATTTTATTGTAGACTTACCAACCACGATAGAACGGAAGATCAGTGATGTGTTGCGGGGATACGGCGAGGTATTATTTAACGACGAATCAAAGATAATCTGTGGAGTCGGAACAGTCTCACGATCTTCTGGATATGCTGCCGATACTGGAGGCTTACCGACGCATGATTTACCCCACTGGTGGTTACTTTTAAGTGATTTTGACAGTGCTTTCAGATGGTTTTAAAAAATACTACAACTGCAGAACTTTGTGCTGATAACTGCCTTCCTTTCAGGAAAGTCAGTAGTTGTATTTGTTACAGGTACTAATTTCTTTGTCAATAGCAATTTTGTCATTTCCAGAGGGAATAGAGAAGTCCAGTGATACTACTTCTTAGACATTTATTGATTCCCAAATAACAAGGCACTTGCAGTTTGGAACGAGGGCACATTTTTTTGAAAATTTCTGCTACCATTAACCTAGAAATTAGTTTGGGTCCGCAGGAGAGTCTATTGGTACATATTTATATACTGCTATGCTAGCTAGATTAGAATGTTGGACGTTGATTTGGCGCTTTTGCGGATACACATTTAAGTGTTGGGAAGCCACTTATCGAATGAGAGTTTGTATTTTATGATAATCATTAGCGCAACAATCCAATTGGATCAAGGCCTTGAAGTGTGTAGAGCACTTCATTCAAGACCGTAACTATACATTACAGCATTACAGTACCTTGTAGGGCAATGTGGTCAGTATTGCGCTCGCCCAAGTTTATTACCCTGATTTGATTCAGGTACACATTCACAGTTGAGTCGACTGGTATCCGACATCAGATCACGATACAAATTCCACTGCCACCATTGAGATTTGAACCGCGACCATTCGTACGACAGCCTTGTGCTCTAATCATTCAGCTATCCGGACATATCTTTTATTGCTTTTCGTTAATAATCCGCTACAACAGTCCACACAACAATGTAGCGATATGGAGTCATCCCTCTTGCTATGCTGATTATTGCTCCAACCCTCTCGCTATTGTCGATAGGATAAGGATCATCATCGATCAAGATACCTGACTGTGGCCAATCCACAGACGCTGACCAATGTGGTGAGTATGTTGCCAGGATTTAGTTTTTAACGAAAACCACTTGGAAGGAATCACTTGTGATCCTGTTGGTAAAAATGTCAATATCAAAGCATAATTTTCTCTCTTTTTATATGGCTCTCTTCCAACCAACGCAGCCATTATATATTCTGCGAATCTCGATAGTTTCTTCACATTAATGTGATTCCATAACTTGTATTCAATTTCCCCTTTTTTCTTTTCAATGTTTCGGGAGTTCTTCTTTTACTTCCGAGTCCTTATAATAATAATAATCTTTGAGGGAAAAATTCAATTGAATCAGAGCCTTGAAGTATTCTAGAGCACTTCATTCAAAACCGGAGTCCTTAACAGATCCACACTCCTTATCATCTACATTACCATCTTCATGATGTAGTTTCCTCTTCTTTTGTTTTAATCTGGAATACACCTAACTACTAAATTCTTTTACAGTTTGTCCCACTAAAAGCTCATATGGGTCTACTAATTGTATCAATGTTTTACCGTTTTTAACTCCTGCTCCTACAGTTGAGTATCAAAGTTGCATCCTTTGTGCTTCTGTAGGTTGGACGCTTGGATTAGGTGAACTATTCAGAATTACTATGCCTATACCTCGTTATATGGTTGTCGACTCACTGATCTGTACCCAAAGCTGTCACTGCTGGGCCGTTCTTTTGCACCTTGGAATAGCGCTTTCGTTGTCAGCCTCTCTGCAATCCTGACTTGGCACCCGCGGAATTGTCTTTTATTTCTTCACCAGAAGCGGGGAATCGAGATATAATTGAAAAATTTCCACCTCATATTAGATCGGCTCTAACCGGTATTCTAAATTCAACCTGCTAGAAGTGTGTCTATTCAGAAGGGTATTACTTCGAATAATTCTACAAAAATAATTAATAAATGATTTGCTTATGAATTTGTGAAATACACACAGTATGAACACCCCTTCCCAAAGTGAGCTTTCTTCTATTACAACGCAGGTTATACGTTCGAGAATAATAACTTCTGAAATTGTTCGTCTCAGAAACATCTACAGTTTAGACAACTCATGCTTGTACCGGATGCGCTATCTATCCCAATCGCAAACTGGTCCGAAAATTCGCCGAAGGACTTCCCTTTCAAATGTGTTCAGCAAATTTTCGGAGGCTTGGGTTAGGGTCCTGATTTCACACATCACCGCATGTCAGTCTCATTGGCGTCTTTTGACAGACTGCTACCCAGTTATATAAAACTGTCTGCGAATTCAATGTTGAGGTCCCCTACTTAATGCTCGAATAAGCTGGCGTCCTACTTCCTGATTGCATCATTATCTTCGTTTTGTCCTCATTGATGCGTAGTCCAACTTCTTTCGTAGCAGTATCAAGAGTATGCAGAAGTTCCTCTGTGTCGGTCAGTTTTTGAGACATGAAGTTAATTTCATCTGCGTACGCTAACAATTGTGTCGACTTAATGAGTAGCGTCCCGCTGGTGTTAGTATCCATTGCTCGGCTAGCGTATTCGAGTGCTGGGTTGAGGAGTGTCGGCACTAGTTCGTCGCACTGTGTTAAACCAGTACGTATTTTGAAAAGGATCAGTCAACCTGTTCTGGATCCTGACCTTTGAGATGGAGTTGGTCATAGTCATCTTCGTGAGTCGTACTAATTTAGCTGGTATACCAAATTTCAGCGTACAGTATTCCACAATCTATACTGTGGTATGCCTACTTAAACTTGACAAAGAATTGTTATACGTCAAAGTTATATTCGCAGCCGGTTGTAGAGCTACCCGGCGTTGATATTCGCCAATGAGTCGCTCGGCGTATGGTCTTATTTTATTTTTTTTATTTTCTAAGATGACCAGACTAGTGAAATGCCTCTATAGTTTTCACAACGCAATCTATCTCGCTTTTTGTTGGCGGGACAGATGATACTCCTGCGCCAGTCGTCTGGAGCCATCTCGTCATCCCAGGTTCGTAGCAGTGGATTTTAACCGCCCGGTTGGAATCTCGTCCACGCCCGGTGCTTTGTTTGATTTCAGTGACTGCGTGGCAAAATTAACTTTTTCTGCTGTCAGAGGATGTCTAGTGGGGGGTACTTGTATGGGGGCGCCAGGTGTCGGATTCAGAACCTCTTCAAAATAGGCGCCCAGCGTTTGTTGATGCTGCCGATTTCTTACGTCTAAAGAATGACGAAAAAGCTGACTGACGGTTTCGTCCAGGGCAGAGGCAACTCATCAGACGCTGCCTCACCTCTGTTAAAGCAGTTAAAATAAAATTCGTTGGGGGGATGGGGAATTTGTATCCCACAACCTTCTCTACGACTTCCTTGATGGTGCCTTTAAATTCTCCCCAGAATCTGTGTACATGTGTGTTGCTGTTGTCGTGTAGCATATTTGACAGTTTTTTTCTCCAGGGCGGCTCTATATGCCAGTACCGTAGCATCACTTATTTTTTGGTATTTGATAGACCTGAATCCCGAATGGTGCATTGTGGAGATTCTGCACTGATATGTTGCCTTCACCAAGTGATGGTCTGAATCCCAGTTTGCTCCTCGATAGAATCGTACATCCAATACACTGGACGCCCATCTTTTATCAATGGGCGATGTGGCCAATTTGGTTGACGTTATATGTTATTTGGTGATTTTCAGGTCTGTTTGTGAATGCCCTGGTGCGGGAAGCATGTGGAGTTAACGAATTTCTGACGAAGTCAATTATGGTATAGTCAGTTATGGTTGCATCCCTCATGGAGGTTGTGTCCTCTAGTGGTTCCCCGATGCCACCTTTCGTTTCCCATTTCCGCATTAAAATCCACCAACAGTATTTTGACAGCGTTTTTACGAGTGAGTCAAACAGTGTCTTCCAACGTGCATAAAACTCGTCTTTCACTGCATCTTCCTTGACTTCAGTCGAGGCGGCGGCTTTTCCGCGATATCTCGCGTTCCCGACATCGTACCGTGAAAATTCTTACATTTCTGTAATCTGGGCCGCCTCCCCTTTCGATCGCCCGTGGAAATCCGGCGAATTTGCATTTTTGCCCATTTTGTCGACCCGGGGGTCATGGAAATTTTCAGTTTTCTTGGTTTTCGGCCTCTCCGTCGCGGTCCTTCCACGATATCTTGTCAAGGTATCGCCCGCGGAGACCTGTAGATTCTGAATTTTTGGCCATTTTGTCGATCCGGGGGTCGTGGAAATTTCCGATTTTTTCTTGATTTTTAGCCACCCTCTTTAGTGGCGGAATTTCCTCCATATCTCGACTTCCCGGCATCGTAGCGTGAAAATTCTTGAATTTCTACAATCTAGGCCGCCATCAAGCTATCGCCCGTGGAAAACCAATGAATTTGTATTTTTGATCGTTTTGTCGGCCGGTCGTGGAAATTTCTTGGATTTCGGCCAGCTTCTTCGCCGGCGATACTTCGGCTCGATTTCCGGCTTCATAGCCTGAAAATTCTTGCTTTCTGCAATTTGAGCCGCCTCAATTTTCGATCAAGGTATCGGTCGTGGAAATTCGCCGATTCTGCATTTTTGGCCATTTTATCGACCAGGAGTCTTGGAAATTTTAAATTTTCTTGGACTCTGGCAAGGCCTTCCAGCGGTCAAGGTATCGCCCACAGAAATCCGACGATTTTGCATTTTCGACCATTTTGTCGATCCGAAAACTTATTCTCCTACGTTTGAGACCAATGCTCACATTCTTTTCATCAAGAATACGGTCCTGCTCAGATGGGTGTGCACGAAGGTAAACTTGAGCCTATTGCCAGAACTTGCAGTTCTGGCTCTGCCTGGTGTAGTCGCTTCATCGTATTTTCATTAGAGCACTCTAAAAGCAGGAATCCATTGGGTTAGTTGAGTTTCCCAATAATAATCAGGGGAATTTGCATTTATCATCATCAACGGCGCAACAACCGGTATCCGGTCTTGGCCTGCCTTAATAAGGAACTCCAGACATCTCGGTTTTGCGTCGAGGTATACCAATTCGATATCCCTAAAAAATCCTGGCCTACGCCATCCCTCCATCTTAGACAGGGTTTGCCTCATTTTCTTTTTCTACCATAGATATTGCCCTTATAGACTTTCCGGGCTGGATCATCCTCACCCATACAGATTAAGTGACCCCCCCCACCGAAATCTATTGAGCCGGATTTTATCCACAACCTGACGGTCATGGTTTCGCTCATAGATTTCGTCGTCATATGGGCTACGGAATCGTCCATCCTCATGTAGGGGGCCAAAAATTCTTCGGAGGATTCTCCTCTCGAACGCGGCCAAGTGTTCGCAGTTCTTCTTGCTAAGAACCAAAGTCTCCGAGGAATACATGAGGACTGGCAAGATCATAGTCTTGTACAGTAAGAGCTTTGACCCTATGGTGAGACGTTTCGAACGGAACAGTTTTTGTAAGGTGAAATAGGCTCTGTTGACTGATAACAACCGTACGTTTCAGGTGGTTCTTTCCATGATGCCGATATCATCAGCATAGGCCAGTAGTTGGGTGAACTTAAACAGGATCAGCATCACGGATGACTTCCTCGAGGGCCAGGTTAAAGAGGACGCATGATAGGGCATCCCCTTGTCGTAGACCGTTGTTGATATCAAATGGCCTTGAGAGTGATCCTGCTGCTTTTATCTCCCAACAGTATTTTGACAGTGTTTGTTGGGAGTGAGTCAAACAGTGTCTCCAAGCGTGCATAAAATTCAAAATTCGTCCTTTACTGCATCTTCCTTGACTTCAATCGAGGCGTGCACGTTGATGAGGCAGAGGTTAAAAAAAAGTGCTGATGGGATTCGCACACAACCTTTCGTTGATAGGTTTGAAGTCGATTACGTGCAACTTGAGCTGTTTGCTCAATTTGTAAACCTTGAACTGTTCAAGGAGGGGCTTGACGGCCCTTGATTTGTTGAGAGAGCATACATTCCAGAATCCGAGATCCTATACGAGACAAATGTTCCAGGTTTCTTGTTACGGAGTGGTTTTTACAAGGATGGGTTGTCGGGCAATCTCAGAACCCTAACCATGAATGGCCTCGGTGATAGCTGCTTCAGGTGGTTTGAAAAGTGCCAGAGTTCACACAACTATGTTGCAGATCTGACTACGTAATTTATGGCATCCTACTCACCTGAGCTATCCCTCCCTCCTCTTTTCTCAACCATTGCTGCGGCCAGGCTACGGCGGAGTATTAACTTGACCTGACTTAAAATGTTCATGGATTCCAGACCCATCCGAATAAAGTCCTTTGCTAACATCAGGCATTCACTACTAATATTAGATTTGACGGTCCATGTTTTTCAATACCCATCATGTTTTACGATGAAGCTGAAAGTCCTCATCATTGAACACTGATATACGATCAGGATTCTAGGAGGCCATTTCTCAAACCAACGCCTCCCTATACCTCGCTGGTTTTCGCACGTGGTGGCCCTTTTGTATATCCCATTGTAGGCTTGGACACACTTCGGCCGTCCAGTCTCTTATGCTCATCCTTCTGGTAGGGTTCCCGGTATTACAGGGATTGTGTTGGATAAAGGGGAAATCAAGTGTTAGGAAGATCAGCTGAGTGTTAAGCGGGGTCACTTCATTGAGAAGAACAGAGTCGGAAATTTAAAGAAGATCATGGAGGGAGGGAATCATTGGGAGCTACCACCAGCATGAGGACTTTATTACACAACAGAGCTTTTCCTATTGTAACCAGGTTGCTATCGGTAACTTCATAAATGACCGGTCTGAAAATTTTAACGAGCGGGGTCGTAAAAATTACCACTGAAGGGATATACTACGTTGATTGATGTTCACTGCTCTGAAGCTATAATTTCTGTTTTCATGCTTTCTCAACCCCGACGAAAATGAAATTTACAGCATTTTCCTCGTGCGTATGCTCATAGATCTATCCTCATCTGAAATCCACATATCTGTCTGGACATTAATATCTGTCATGCTCATAAAAATGTTTTGCACACTTTCCAAAATTGTGTAAATAACGATACAGTAATAAATAATTGGACTTCAAACATGCTATCCGTACGTCCAAATACGAACATACAAAGGTCCTAGAATTGTGCATGGTGCGATATTTGCCCGGGCAGTCAGGGTCGTAAATCTTCAGGAAAATTATTTAAACAATAATGTGCGGTGTTGGGGCTTTTGGCAATGACGCCAATAATTCAAAAATAACGAATGGTTCCAAGGATTTCATCGTCCATTTTCGATTCGATTTCGATGTTTCGAGAGATGGTGGTGGAAAAAAGGCAGGATTAGGACGACTGCGGAAAGTGAAGTGAGAGCAAGAGATAGTATAGGCTCTCTCCTCTGGTTGCAATTTCGGGCTCTTCCGCCAGACTCTATATATCGTTGTCGCATCATCTCAAAAAGAAAATTTAATAGCCAAAATGATAAATATCCGACACTTGAAATTGAATTTACGACTAGGATTTTGCACTTAATTAGTCCATTTCGAATAGTATTGGGATCTTTCCTTGCGCTAGTCGTTCGTGGACGTAGTGAAAGATTCTTGGAACGAGCTACGAGTTTACTTCTTCATGACTTGTAAGACAATTTATTAGCTTTACAGCTTTCGCAAGAATATTTCTAAAATAGATTTTCTGAGTACATAGCGCTTTGTTTGACGTGAAATTGAGATTTATCGTCGAAAAGGACATGACGCTTTCCAGGAGATGGTTGCCGAGTTTATCGATGCCAGAAAATTATCGTTTCCTGAATGCACGTTGTGAATTTTAGTGGCCAAGTCGGTTCGTCTACTTGAACTAGGTGTAGACGAAAAGATGCAGGAAGCACTAAAAAATTAATTGGCGACTGCAATGCTTTATGTGCATCTGTCGAGGGCAAAAAGAGAATGGCACTCAGGTGGGTGTAGTGCGCCTATCCATAGGAACCCTTCACGCGTTTGAAAAGTCTCTTTTGAATTAGTTTCTTCCACCCACGTACTACATTTTAGTGATAGTATCTCATGAACTTGAGCAATGTGCAAGTATCAAAAGATTGTTCACATCACCCTTGCGAGGGAAGTTGCGATTGCTGAAGTCGCAAATGGAACAGAGGTTGAGGATATCATTTCCAGATAGGTACGGAGAGGACATAAATGAAAGTAAACTTCATGAAGTTAAGTAAAGAAATGCTTTGAATGGGAACGTGAACCATAAAACACTTATCTGATGCTTGCCTAGTGCAAAGTATGTGGGAAATCCATGACATGATATCATGGAAATAATTTAAAACTGCCACTGTGTACCCTGAACTCCGAAACAACGCACCACTTCAACCTTTCAGATATGACGATGATTTTTATCCATCATCTGAAGCCCACATATGGAAATGGCCTTAAAAGCATCCCAGAGCGCTCGAAAATGTCCGGGGTGGGGAGAGTTTAACGACTTCTTCAGAAAAGTCAGAGAAAAAGAGCCTAAAAAGGCGTTGAAAAAAATATGAAAACGGCACACAGAAAATATAGAGTGGCTACTTTCAGAGTGAGATATTTCCCGGAATACTACCATACACGCCCGCATATGCATATTATCAACCTCTCCATATTCGCGTTCACGTTTCCTATTATACCGTTCACTCCTGGTGCCATCATCACTCTGAGCTCCTCCTTTTTTAATTAGGATACGAGCTACTTGAAAAAATGTCTGCAGCACGAGATGCACAAAGGTGCTTCTTTTCTAGATTTTTGTGTTTTTTTTTTACAGGCATCCTCCCATGTACATGTTCTTTTGTGCGAAAAAAAAAATGGAAATTGGGATTTCAGAGATTTTAATGGTGCGTGCTGAGAGCAAAATAATCCTCTGTTTGGATGACTTTAGGGAATAAGATGAAACGTCATGTGCTGTTTGCAATAACCTTCCACTGCTGCAGGTCCTTCTTAATTCCTCCAAATGAGCTGTAAGGCTCTCTTGACATAAAAAGGGCTGAAATCCAGGAGAGCATATTAAACCGATTCACGAAGAATTAGTACATTAACCTTCCAGGAAAAGTCCAATTAGTATTTGAATACTGCGAGATAAGCTGAAATAATTAGATCTCCAAAGTCCACTAGTCAACATCACTCGAAGGACGAACAACAGTCCCTTCCTCGGCTTTCAGCATCATAATCTCAAGTCCTACATTATTAATCCATCATTTTCAAAGCAATTTGTTATCAACAAACTGTACCCATACGCTCAAAACATTTTTCATTTCCCATCTCCCGGAGTGTGTACCCCCTTAAACCCGAGTCCACTGTCATACCACCAACCAACCAGTTCAACTCTGATGTAAGCGAGCACATATATAAATACATTTTGCATATTTATTTGTCCAGCTTTTACTCTAAAGTCTAAAGATTAAATGTTATTTGACGTGACTACCCTCGTCAGATGGCAAATAAACTGACAGACGACGGGTTGAATGAGTACAGGATTCCTGTTGGGATTTCAATTCCCGGCTTCCATCAACGAAAACAACCAACGCGCAAAACTTAAATCAAAACAATAAAAAAAAAAAACCTGAAAACTGAAGTTAAAAATGAAAATGGAAATGCATAGTAAATGTTCGGTTTACAAGATACGTAGCTGTGAATGCTTGCATAAATGGAGATAGTCGGACCATAACTGCTCATATATTGTATCGCCTATAAAGTGAGGAGTAAATTTGCGGATTCTGCTTATATAAAATTTACAACATCCTGCAGGGAGTAAAATGTTATACAGAGTCAGGTCCATGTGGGATTTATTCCTGCATTGGAAATGTTTTTTGGAATTTAACGATTTCCGAGGTTTAATTTAAAGTATCTGAGTAAGTACAGGAAGTTGAGCAGTTCAAGTCCGGGCTTTAATTAAATGTAACCATGAGAATGCATTTCATTCCTTGGTTATCTCTAGGTACCCTAGCAGTACTCAAATTTAGCGCAAGTAAAATAACTCAGAGTTAGAATGGACTAATATTCTCTATCCCATGAAACCTTTGTGGTGGTCCCTTTTGAAGTAGTCGCGGCCCTTCCCATTTTAGAAACGATGCAATCTACAAATACCTAGGACTATTGCCCTAGTACGTTTGGCCCAATCAAAAACGATGAAAGGACTAATTACCATCTCCATGTACGAGAGAATCCAAAATGAAATTCCGATCCAGAGTCGTCTATTTTGGTAAACCCTACCTTCGTCCTCCATTTTCATTCATTTAACACATAAAATTAGTTTCGATGAATAACGAGCAAGAAAATATGTCCTTGCAACTACCAGAAGCCATACACAATAAAAACTCCTCACAATGCAGTCCTCCTACCAGGTTTTCCTCACACTTTACCACCAAAGACCCGTGTACCTTACGTTCCTTATCTCTGAGTGTTCCAAGACTTGGTGTTCCAGCGTAAAAACTCTTGCATTTCCAGAATCCGGACCATCTCGCCTTTCAATCGAGGTTCGCCCGCGGAAATCCGACGGTTTGGCATTTTTGGTAATTTTGTTGACCCGGGAGTCGTAGAAATTTTCTTGGATTTTGCCAATCCTTCCAACTGACGATTTTCAGTAGTATATTGCTATAGCGTTAAAATTCTAGCACATCCATAATCTGAGCCGCCTCCTCTTTCGTTCAAGGTACCGCCGCTGAAGTCCGCCGATTTTGCATTTTCTGATCATTTTGTCGGGGGTCGTAAAAATTTTCAATTTTCGTGCATGTCAACCAGCCTCCACAATGGCGGATTTTTCGCGATATCTCGCGTCCTCGGGATTGTAGCGTACAAATTACACAATCTGGGCCGCCTCCTCTTTCGATCAAAGTATCGCCAGAGGAAATCTGACGATGTTTGGTCACCTCCTGGAAATTTTTAATTTCCTTAGACTCCGGCAACCCTTTGCAACGGCGGATTTTCCGTGGTATCGCTCGTTGTCGGCATCGTAGCGTGAAAATTCTTGCATTTCCGCAATTTGAACCGCCTCCCTTTTCGATAAAATCATCCCCCGCGAAATTCCGCGGATTTTGTATTTTTGGTCATTTTGTCGATCCGGGGGTTGTGGAAATTTTCAGTTTTCTTGGATTTTGGCCAGCCAATCCTGCGGCGGATTTACCTCGATATCTCCCGGTCCCGGCATTGTAGCTTGAAAATTCTTGGTTTTCCGCCTCCCCTTTCAATCAAGGTATCACACGAAGAATTCCGCGATTTTGCATTTTTGGTCATTTTGTCGACCCCCGGGGGTCGTGGAAATTTTCAATATTCTTAAATTTCTGCCAGCCTTTCCGGCGGCGGATTTTCCGCGATATCTGGAAATTCTTGCATTTCCGCAACCTGCACCCCCTTCCCTTTCGCTCAAAGTATCGCCCGCGGGTATCCGACCATCTTGCATTTATGGCCATTTGGCCAACCTTTTCAACGGCAGATTTTAGGTGATAACTCACGTTCCCGGCATTGTAACCTGAAAATCCCTGAATTTCCGCAATCGGGGCCGGCTGCCCTTTTCGATCAAGGTATCGCCCGCTGAAATCCACCGATTTTGTATTTTTGGTCATTTTGTACTTTTGGTATATTTGTTGACCGCGGGTCGTGGAAACTTTCAATTTTCTTGAATTTCGACCAGCCTCTCCGGCGGCGAATTTTCCCCGGAATCTCGCGTTCCCTGCATCGTAGCGTGAAAATTCTTGCATTTTCGCAATCTGGGCCGCCTCCTCTTTCGTTCAAGGTATCGTCCGCCGATTTTACGTCGTGAAAATTTTCAATTTTAGTGGATGTCAGCCAGCCGCCACGGCAGCGAATTTTGCGCGATATCTCGCGTTTCCGACGGTTCTAGCTTAAAAACTCTTGGATTTCCGCAATCTGCGTCGTCTCCCCTCTTTCGATCAAGGTATCTCCCGCGAAAATCGGCCGATTTGTAAATTTTGGTAATTTTGTAGTCTCAGGAGTCCCAGAAATTTTCAATTTACTTGGATTTTGGCAACCCGTCCGACTGATGATTTTCAGTAGTTGCTGCCTCCTCTTTCAATCAAGGTATCGCTCGCCGAAAATTCGACAATTTTGCATTTTTGGTCGTTTGGTCTACCCTGGCTCGAGGAAATTGCCAATTTTCTAGGGTTTCGGCCATCATCTCCCGCAGCGAATTTTTCTTGATATCTCGCCTTCCCGGCATCGAACCGTAAAAATTCCTGCATTTCCGCAATCTGCGCCGCCTTCCCTTTCAATCAAGGTTTCCCCGCGGAGATCTACTGATTTTGCATTATTGGCCACTTTGTTGGCCTGGGGGTTGCGGAAATTTTCAATTTTCTTGGCCACCTTCTCTGCCGGCGAATTTTCCGTGACATCTTGCGTTCCCGGCACTGCATAGTCAAAATTCTTGAATTCCCGCAACCTGGGCCAGCTCCCCTTCGATCAAGGTATCGCCCCTGGAAATTCGCCGAATTTGCATTTTCTGGGTCGTGGAAATTTTGAATTTCCTTGGATTTCGGCAACCCTTTCCAACGGCGGATTTTCCGTGGTATCTCCCGTTGTCGACATCGTAGCGTGAAAATTCTTGTATTTCCACATTCTGGGCAGCCTCCCATTTCAATCAAGGTATCCTCCGCGGAAATCCACCGATTTTGCATTTTTGGTCATTTTGTCGACCAGGAGCTCGTGGAAATTCTGAATTTTCTTGCATTTTGACCACCCTCTGCGACGGCGGATTTTCCTCGATATATTGCGTTCCCGGCATCTTAGCGTGAAAATTCTTGCATTTACGCAATCTAGACCGCCTTCCCCGTCGATCAAGCTATCGCCCACGGAATTCCGCCGAGTCTCCATTTTTGCCCATTTTGTCGCAGCCTCTCTGGCGACGGATTTTTCTCGATATCTCGCATTGCCGACGTCTTAGCGTGATGATTCTTGCATTTCTGCAATCTGGGCCCCCTCCCATTTCGGTCAAGATATCCCCCGAGGGAATTCACCGATTTTGCATTTTTGGCCACTTTGTCGTGAAAATTTTCAGTTTCCCAGCCTCTTCGGCGGGGGATTTTCTTGGACATTTTGCATTTCCGCAATTTGACCCGCGGAAATATGCCAATTTTGCATTTTTTACCTTTTTGTCGAGGCTTGGGTCGGTCCTGCGAATATCCGACGAATTTGCATTTTTGGTCATTTTGTCGGCCCGGGGGTCGTGGAAATTTTTAATTTTCTTAGATTTCGGCCAGCTTTTCTGGCGGCGGATTTTCCTCGATTCCCGGGGTTCCCAGAATCGTTGCGGAAAATTCTTATATTTCCGCAGTCTGGACCGCCTTTGGCTATCTCGGCTACATCCCTTTTCGGTCGAGGTATTGCCCGCGAAAATTCGCCGGTTTTGCATTTTTGGCGATTTTGTCGACGCCGGAGTCGTGGAAATTTTCGATTTTCGTGGCCTCCATTTCAGCGGATTTTATGCGACGTCTCGCTCTCGCGACATCGTAGCTTGTAAATTTTGCCGACCAAAGTATTGCCCGCGGATATCCGACGATTTTGCATTTTTAGCCATTCTGTCGACCCGGGGGTCATGGAAGTTTTGAATTTTCTTGGATTTCGGCAACCCTTTCCGTAGGCAGATTTTCCTTGCTATCTCCCGTTGCTGGAATCGTAGCGTGAAAATTCTTGCATTTCCACAGTCTGGGCCAGACACGTTTTTTGGACCCACGAGAAATTCCAGACAACCGTTGTCCACTTTGCACTTTTGCAAGTTATTTTTGGTTGCATTCCGAAGGACTATTGCATTTTTGACTAGGCCGGAACTAAGGCTTCCAAGATGCCTCCAAATTGGTTACTGGCTTGAACAAGGATGCAATTCATTGAAGGGTAGCACCAGTAAATATTTCGTAGACGTGAGAAATGTATTCAATCTGGCCCATTGGAGCTTTATATGGAAGAAGGCTCTGTAATAACACCAATGATGGGTACAAAGAGCACGTTGTCTACGCAGATGTACTCAGGGATCCGTATTGGGCTCACTGCTATTTAACATTACCCACCATGACATACTTAATCTACATAAGAGCAGCCGTAAGGGTGTGTTTTGCCTTCAGGACTGTCTCAGATTGATTCAAAAGCATGGTGAGATTAATTATAATCTCAACTACTTTCTCACTGCCCATAGTGGATACCGTCTGTACGTGTGCAGGATTCTCTACAAAACCGTATTATCACGTAGGCCGTTGTTTATATTTCTCTTGCCTCACAATCTCAAAATCAAATACTCGTCAAAGTATATGCAGCATCTGATAACCATTGACTTCAACAAACTTGCAAGGAAGAGGGAGAAATCTCAGGCAGTTTCCTTGCGATTGCCCAGCTCTAACTAGGATCAGGATATGAATAGGTGAATAAGTGTTTGGGGACTTCGAAGAAATCTCTCGTTGCAGGATGGCGGAACTCTTATCCTTTGTAAACGCGGCTGGCTTTCGCTTCCTTTGTGTTTCCCACAGCAGCCATAGTCATGTGAGCTGGTAGCATTAAAACGACGCACGCAGAGGAAAGATTAGGAATTTGGGAAGAAAAAATCCCCACATTAGCTTGCCGACTTCACCCATTTTTCAAAAGTGCAACTCAATCAAATTGGGTATGTATTTCTAAAGCTAATACTGATCTTGTTCTTATATGGCTCTATAGTCCGCTGTTGATTCTTGGCATCCCGAAGACCTCGCCATGACTGTTCTCGACTGAACGAGCGTCTCGTGCAAAGATCCGAGCGGTTATAACACAATAGGGGAAGTAATACCTTTAAAAAGGGATGACGTGCAGTACGCGTTGTCAGTTGAGTCCTCCCATCGGTTTCAGGACTCTTCGGGCGTTTTTATGCATCTTCCCTTTGAGTGGGCGTTTGGAAATTTGTCCGGTCCTCATTCGCTATATATGGACTGCCACTCCAGCTTGCAAATTTTTATGTGGGTTGAGTCCCCCGGTTTGAGCTTTTAGTAACACTGTAGGTGTCCCATCCACATCGGGTCTTTTGTTATTTAGCAATTTTCTTTGCGGCATCCTTGACTTCTTCTCGAGTGGATGGCGGAACAGGTGCCCCTATGATTTCTGCTGTTTCAATCTGGGTAGCTTTTAGTTAAACGGCTAGTAGCCCCTGTCAGCCTAAAATTTTTTAATTTGGTCCATGTCTCCCATCAACTCCTCTGTTGCGTCTTTATATAGCTTGTTATTTCAGGCCAGCAAGTTTATCCTCTTATAGTGACGAAAATAGTACTCCTCGGAAAAGATTTTTGGAACTATGTTGTCAAAATTACATACCAAATAACGATGGAAAATGAAATCTCTCAGGAATTTGAAGTCCAAAGTCGAAATTTTTCCTGTATTTTTTCTTGTGCTCGATAATGTGTTTTTCATCTGAAGTGATTCTTACCAGGCAGCTTCCCCAGAGATTATCTGGTACCTTGGGAACCAGGGGCATTCTTGGGGGTGTGCTCTCGAGCCGTTTATTTGCGGTTGACTCCGAGTGGGAGTTTCATCGTGGTTGTGAATTTTCAATCATTTAAAGATTCATGAATTTGAGCCTCCAAGTCATGATTGATCTTTGAGAGTAAACTCTAAGTAAGCCCGCAATGGCGTCAATGAATTGTGATTTTCTCCGGTATTAACTACACCGTTCTTTTTTATTGGTTCTGAATTAATTCTTCCTGTACTGTAATCCCCTTTTCTATTCTATTCCCCGAAGGGAGACTGGGACACCAATGTCCGTTTTTACCTAACTATTAGAGATCAATTTTCGACGTTATATATGACGGAGATACATATGACAATCAACTAACGCAAACAAAAAGACAACCAAACTTAAGTCGTGTTCTCAGCATCCATAGCACATACATATCACAAGCTCCTGGACAATCGGAGGTTATCACCAGAACATAAACATTGATAAATATTTTTAAATATTGAAAGAAAGAAATTCAGCAACTACTAGATTGTAACCAGGCAAGCGTCGAACACTTTATGAGCTTAAAGATTATCAACAGAATGTACAATAAAGATGGTGAAACATCACCTCATGAGGTAACGTGATATCACATCACCTTATATATCACAGCATCGAATATTAACACTCAGTGGCCAATATTATCAAGTATTTATCACTAGAGTGATATTTCCCTCGTATTTATTATAGTCATAGCATAAAATTTACGGCAAGGCCAAGTAGGCATCACGAAAAAGAAGAAAACAAGCAAAAAATTCGATATACTGTAGTAAGATATTTTCATATGAAAACAACAAGGAATCGAACGAGCATTTCTTCATTTAGAAGTATTTATATGGATTTTCTATTGTTGTTTTGTAATGTGATATCACATCAGCGCTAATATTACAAAACATTACTTACCACCAGAGTAATATCATCATCACTTTGGTGATGCACTGAGGTTAAATAATGTTGTAATGCTTGGTTATGCTTGTATCGCGTTCAGTGATGGTAGTGTGATATTACACTTTAGTGTGATATCACTTTGGATCTTATCAAAATTTAATTTCGGGATGGAGCATATTAGCTGTATTTAGGGTTTGTTTTCGATCCTTTTGTACAATTGATATCTAAAACTCTTCTCTATATCTATATATGGTTAATACGATTCTGCACAATCTTCTAAAAAAAAGGTTGCGAATTGACACTACTGTATCTAAACTATTACATCCTAAAATAATATTTCTTTTCTATTACTTTCCAGGCACTGGTTTTCAACACTATCTAATCTTACCAATAACAAAAACACATCAAATCATCAAAACATCTTAAAAGGTATGTAAACAAGCTACCATACACCAAATTTAAAGTAATCATTACCAACCAATTAATTTTACCTGATTAGCTCAAACACTTCTCGCTGTCAACTTGAACCATAATTACCATGACAAATGTCCAAAAATCACTGAAAAATGAATTCTGAACAAGTTCTTTGTTTAAATTCCACGTACAGGTTTGAGTATCACCTCAATTTTCATCTTATTTGGAAGATATGTACATAAGTAGATACGTCGAGTTTTTTGTGCATGTTTGGATTCACTTGACTGACCTTCACCACATATCATAGTAGAGTGGATATGAAAGATAAATCAGAAGATTCAGGAATGTAGTTGGCTTTGGAATAAGAAGTCATTTATGTATGTATGTATAATTGAGGGAATTTTGGCGCAGTTTTGTGAGAAAGCTTTTTGGAAAATTCTATAGGTTCAAATGGAAGCAATTTCCAGTCATTTCTGGATGGCATGACTACGCTGCTTTGGATGCTGTGGCGAAATCTCCATGAAAACATCTACTTTTAAGTAAAGAATCTTTAACAACTGGATCGAACTGTGTTAAATATAGAGTTCTGGATTCCAATTTACCCCAGTGAGGTTGCATTCTAAACTCATCTCGGGTTGCATAACATATCCATATCATCAAGTAAAATATCATCTCAAACCCCGAAAAACTCAGCATACTCTCGAATCAATTAACACTTTAAATCGACATTTTACATAAGCGTAAATTTCCCGTGCAAATAATTGTAAAAGCCGTTTTATTATCATCATCAAGATGATCTGCAAAACATGGTTTTTTTGGCGGTGCTCAAACCTCGACTTTTATGCTTTTCACTGAAGAAGACTCGCAGACGCAAAGCTGGCAAAATTAGTTTGCTGCCACGACTAACAGAAGATCCAAGATACTCTCTACAAGAAAAAGATGTTTAAGGTCAATGCCGTTTTATATGTACTCCCGAAAAGTATCTTTTATTTTTTTCCGTGTAATTTTGTTATATCTTTCTTTCTTATTGTCGAGGGTGATGAGCAATTTCTCGCATGTTCTGAGGGTTTTTTTTGTGAGTAACTAAAGGCCGCCAACTATCTAGATAGTCTTAGTTGAAACAAAAACTATAGGACAGCTGGTTGGTATCGGTTATGACTAGACTCTTGATTCAAAGATTTTTGACAGTCTAATAAGTACCTTAGTGAAACTCAGAATTGTTGGATTCTTACATTGTAAGAATATCTAGACAATGACGTAATTTTACTGACAAATGTCTGTGTTGTGAATCTGGAATCTGTGTAATTATGGTGATGATGTTGATGCTGACTTTGGGAAAGACAGATGAGCAAAGCTGGAAATAGGTTGTTCATCATCACACATCAGACAGGTCTCTCTATATGTGCCCTTACGACCCCTCAGGGAAAATATTATTGTCTACATTTTATTTTTGAAGTTAGTAAATTGGCTAAGTTTGCTATGTCCGAGGAGAAAGGTGAGAGCCAAATCGCAATCGTTAATAAATTCCTACTGGAGGTCATAGAACACTTGCAATCTTCACAACTCGAATGTTACATTGAGAGATGAGGGCGGGAAAACGCCTATGAGTCTTTTACTTATAAGAATACCCTGGAACGTTTGCTCAAAGAGAAGTAACCTGCAACAACCCAGCACTTTCCTTCCTTGTGGTGTAGAGATTTGCGCTATTTCTCCCCTTCCTCTGGTGTTCCCTAAAGTTCTATACTTGGCCCCCTACTCTTCCTGTTTGTTATCAATGACCTCGCCTCCACCCTCACCTGCCCGTGTTTTGCTTTACTCAGACGACCTTAAATTATTTGCCTTTGTTTCGTCTCCGCTGGAGTGTGCTCTCTTCCAGTCCAATTTTTATACTCCGGTCCGTTGGTTCTCGGTTAACAAACTGACACTGAATGTCAGCAAGTACGACTGGATGTGCTATTCGCTTAAACACTCTCCAACTTTCCAACATACTTTTCTACCCTCTTAGTAGGCAATCCCTTTCATTACTGACCTCATTCCAAGATCTGGGTGTAATATTCGATGGCAAGCTTCGTTTCAATTCTGACTACGTTGTCAACATCAATCGAGCGCCCGAAAAGTCTGATTTTATCCTGTGTTCCTCCTTCGACTTTACCTAAATTCAGCCCTCCTTAACACTCTTCAGCTCCTTTGTCAGAAACATTCTTAGATATTGCTGTGTAGCCTGCTCTCCCTTCCGTATCCATGAATGTCACGCTCTTAAAGTTATACACCGTAAGTTCAGCCGGCATCGGTTTTCAGATGATGTTCGCCGAGCTTTTAACACTGAGTACAGATGAGACACGGTCTGACGAGTTGCATATGCCCCGGGATAGAACTGTCAGTCGTTCTACTTTTGAAAATTTGAATGTGCAATCTAAAACGAGTGTTCAGAAAACCAAAATAGGTAAAAGAAAGTTCTTTTCAACTGATCTGGTCCGTCATCAAGTAGATGTGGGCTCGACTGAAAAATAGTTTCTACAGCTTATCAGCAACTGCAGAAAAGTTTTTCCAATTTAAATCCTGGCCATGAATCATTTAATTCATCCTGCGATAGGTTTCGAATATCATCAAGTCATCCCTGCGGAAATCGGTGCCTAGGCTAATTAGAACCCTATGCCAAAATAACGTGAAAGGCGGTGAATACATCATTCTTGACAGCCTTTAGTTGTCTGAGTCGGCCTTAGTTGTGGACGTATCCCGAAATAGGTCGGCACTTCACGCACGTCACGCTTTTAAATGAGAAATTGACACACCGCTCTGATTAAGATGAATAGATTCCTGATCACTTCAAGAGCCCGAGTAGATACCACTTACGATAACGCTATTTCCAGGGTAGAATTGAAGCGGCGACTTATGGGTTACCTTTGGAAAACTGGAGCATTTTATCCAAAAAGAAGGATTCATGCACTAAAAACAGTGACGAGACTTTCTTCTTCACTGGTCTTCCTTCTTCCTCTCGTGATTACCACAGCCTTACATTCATATAAATGAATGCAAAGTCTGTCCGATATCTCTGCCGCAAATAAGGAGTTCAGATCACGAATTGTAATGCGAAACTGCATACCGAAAGGAAGCGCGCCATAAAGGAGTATAACCACAATCCCGACTATGCCCCTGTTAGAAGGTCAACTGCAAATAACCAGGTTTTAAGCATAGGGTAGGTAGGTAGGTATCAGTAGCCGCTCCGAGGAGCCCAATTAGCGCTTTGGTGCGCCGTTTTGATGCCACAAACTCCTAAGACCGTGACTGTTGTTATAGGAACAGGGAAGCGGAGTCCAGCTGGCTCGGATCTTCAGAGCCAGCCCGTAGCATTCACGAAAGAAAGCAGCTCTCCGACCCTGTAACTAGAAATCTCACTGAGGTCCCCAAAGAATGGTTTACCCAGTGTCCGCAGCCTGACTCGAGCCAGAGCCGGGCAATCGCAGAGAAAGTGCATGAGGGTTTCCCTTCCTTCTCCGCAGCTTCGGCAATGCGAGTTGTAGGGTAAGCCGAGCCTAGCGGCATGGTCCCCTATGGGCCAGTGCCCCGTGCAGACCGCCGTAATCTTGAATGCATTTGCACGCGTCTGGCACAGGAGCTCTCGTGATCGGGCTATGTTATAAGGGGGCCAAATTCTCCTTGATTTAGCACAGCTTGTAAGCCTTCGCCATCTCAGGCCCGCGGCTGCTAGGTAGTGCGAGTAGACTCGACCCCCGACAGCCGCCAGCGGAACACCGACTGTGTTCTCCGAGGGACTGCCAAGAGCAGAGCCTTGCCTGGCCAATCCGTCAGCCCGCTCATTCCCTTTTATGTTCCTATGCCCGGGAACCCAGAGGAGAGTTATCTTGAGCGTGCCGCCCAGATGGTTGAGCGTGTCTCTGCACTGCACCACCAACCGAGAAGATGTCGTCGTTGAGTACAAGGCCTTGATGGCCGCTTGGCTGTCGGTCAGAATGGCTATGTTACGCTTGGGGCTCGAATCACGCTCCAGCCATCGACAGACTTCCAATATCGCCAGTACTTCCGCCTGGAATACACTGGTGAAACCTGGGAGACCATACGACTTGGACACACCGTGTGTATTCGAGAAAACCCCCGCGCCGACTCCATAGGCCATCTTTGATCCGTCCGTAAACAATACCGTGTCATAGTCTTGCAACACGCCGCCGGTCTTCCACTTTGCCCTGGTTGGAAGGTCCACAGCAAAGTTTCTCGTGAAGTTCAGCTTGCGTGTGACATAGTCCGTGGGGGATGCCCAGATTTCTCGACGCACTACAGCGGTGTACACCCAGAGAACCATCCTCGGCCGGAGACCCCATTTCTTGGCAAAGGTTCTCTTACAGGCATAGAAGGCTATACAGGCCTTCTTAACCCTCAGTTCTATGTTCAACCTCCAATTTAGCTTAGGATCCAGGATTACACCCAGATACTTCACATTAGAGGAAAGAACCAATCTTTGTTCATTCAGCCGTGGTAGATGGAATTCAGGTATCCTTGTCTTGGTGGTGAATAGCATCAGTTGCGTTTTGGTTGGGTTTATGCTGAGTCCGCATCTTGCGGCCCATAGGCACACCTTTCGCAACGCTCCTTTCATGATGTCGCTCATAATGGACGGAAGCATCCCAGATACTAGTATCACCAAGTCGTCGGCATATGCCACCACCTTCACCCCGCTGCTGTCTAAAGTACGTAAAATTTTGTCCATTACTATTAACCAGAACACCGGTGAGATAGCACCACCCTGGGGCGTGCCTCTGTTCACAGCTCTGGTCAAGTGGTTGCCTCCCAGATCGGATTGGATTATCCTGGTACTCAGCATGGATATAATCCAATGCGTGAGATACCCCTCCAATCCAACACCGGTCAAGGCTTCCTTGATGGCGTTGGTAGTGACGTTGTTGAAGGCTCCTTCTATATCCAAGAAGGCAGCAAGGGTATACTGCTTGTACTGCAGCGACCGCTCAACCGTGCCAATTACCTCGTGGAGGGCGGTTTCTGTGGATTTTCCTTTGAGGTAGGCATGCTGGGACTTAGAGAAAGGCGTTTTCTCCATAATCGTCCTTAAGTGAATGTCCAGGATGCGTTCTAGGGTCTTCAGCACGAAAGAGGTCAGGCTGATTGGCCGAAAGTCCTTCGCGGACTCATGACCGCGCCTGCCCGCTTTCGGTATGAAAACCACCCGTGCGCGCCTCCAGGACTGCGGTGCGTATCCTAAAGTGATGCAGCTCCGGTAAATCTCAACAAGCCACGGCACAACCCTTTCCTGCTGCTTCTGTAGCATGACTGGCATTATGCCATCTGGGCCTGGAGATTTGTATGCGGAGCAGCTGTTTATAGCCCAGCCGATCCTATCCCCGGTAATTACCGATTTGATAGTCTCGCACAGCTGGGGTTGTCGCAAACCTTCCAAGCGAGGTTCTGACTCACAGTCCTCTTCGCTGGAGGGAAAGTGCGTTTGCACCAGCAACTCCAAGGTTTCACTAGAAGATTCCGTCCAGGAGCCTTCCGACTTTTTAAGGAAGGATGGACTCTTATGTTCCTTGGACAGAATCTTATTGAGCCTCGCGGATTCACTAGTGCTTTCAATGTTCTGACAATAGTCTAGCCAAGACCGCCTCTTGGCGGTCCTGATGGCCGACTTGTACTTCTTTAGACAGTCCTTGTATGGCTGCCATTATTTTTGCCTGTAGCAGATGTTGAAGATTTCTCTGGTCAACTTCCTGAGACTAGAGAGATCTTCGTTCCACCACGGTGGCAGGGTCTTTTTGCTGTACTTAGCAGGGCACGAGACTTTGAAGGCGGTATCAAAAGCCTTCTCCAGAGCCCCGACCTTTGACTCCAGTTCGTCTGTCGTGCCAATCCTACCAATTTGCGCACCGGAGAGTTTGTTCTTAATTACCTGACCAAACTTTCTCCAGTCGATCCTCCTGGGGTCTCTAAAGGGCTTGGAGACCTCTGCGGCGAGATCTAGACTGAAGAGTATCCAACTGTGGTCAGAGAAGGATCTCTGGTCAGACACTCTCCAGTCCTCCACCCTAAGAATCCCGTTGTCGGTTATTAGGGTGATATCAAGGACCTCCTCCCAACCGTCGCAGTTTTTAAGCGTACTCTCGGGATTCCTTTTTGAGCATAGTTGCCGTTCCGGGGACTACCAGTTAACCTCTGGAATTAATGCAAAAGTAGCTAAACCGATAGATTCTTGCCGAATTCGAGTGAAAGGAGAGAACTTCCAGAATGTGTACAATGCGGGGTTGAAAATTAAATTGACTCTTTAATCTTTCTCTTGAAAATCTTGAAATATGAGGAAATGTCAGTCCTAGCGGACCTAAGAGTGACCAAAATTAACCAAGATCCGAGAAAAACAACGTAATATCGTTGTGAATACCTCGAATTTGTGTAAAAACATGGTTGGTGCCTGATACTACAAAGCATCGACAACTTGTACGACCCACCTGTCATTCAACAGTGAAAAAGCTATCTTGCTGATCGAGCGGCAGATCTACTGAGTAACGTGCCTGGAAACATGGATGAGCATTGCTTCCATCAAAATTGCTCTTTTCTCGGGCTCTGCACAAGTCATCGGCCACATCCGGAAGGGGCGTCGTAAAATCATGGAAGTCGTGAAAGCGGATCAATGAACGCAAAGGGTTGAAGGCTCTATTGACCGTTGCGAGTGATGGCGGGCGTTACGCGCTACAACTCCGATATCGAGCGAAATCAAGAGAAGTTCCACATAGTGTACGTCGTGACAAGAAAGAATTCGCTACTGCGCAGGCAACCCCATTAGTGTTCTCCAAATGGAGGAACCCACCATGAAAAACGTGATTGTGAAATCTTGGTTCTTTGAATTGGGGTTTTAGAATATACTCGAAGCCTTCCCCACTTGTCGTAGAGGCGACTAAAAGGGATAAAAATTTGTGGGCTAGCAACCTACAAATTTTTAAACTTTATTGCTACCGAAATGTCAACAACACCTCGGATAGGGACTGACTCACGGTAACGACTTTTCATCATCATCATCAACGGCGCAATAACCGGTATCCGGTCTAGGCCTGCCTTAATAAGGAACTCCAGACATCCCGGTATTACGCCGAGGTCCACCAATTCGATATCCCTAAAAGCTGTCTGGCGCCCTGACCTACGCCACCGCTCCATCTTAGGCGGGGTCTGCCTCGTCTTCTTTTTCTACCATAGATATTGCCCTTATAGACTTTCCGGGTGGGATCATCCTCATCCATACGGATGAAGTGACCCGCCCACCGTAACCTATTGAGCTGGATTTTATCCACAATCGAACGGTCAAGGTATCGCTCATAGATTTCGTCATAATGTAGGCTACGGAATCGTCCATCCTTATGTAGGGGACAATTTTTCGTGCTAAGAACACAAGTCTACGAGGAATACATGAGGACTGGCAAGATCATTGTCTTGTACAGTAAGAGCTTTGACCCTATGGTGAGACGTTTCGACCGGAACAGTTTTTGTAAGCTGAAATAGGCGGCTTTTAGTTATCAAAAATGGTCCTCAGAATATTCACTTTTTCCAACTTGTGCGGGAGTTTCAGTAATATAAACTGGATACGCTGCGCCTATGCGGAGCAACATGGTGGGACTCTGAAAATACTCCTGTCCCTCTTGCATCAATGTACTCTGTAAAGCCAGGTGCCAGTGGACACGAATCCGGTGTCGCGTCGCTTCTGACGGCTACCGCAAGGCGCGCTCTTTTGACCTAGAAGTCGGTTCCTGGCAGACTTCTAACTGGAAGATTTCGGTCCAGGTTAAGGAACATCACAATTGTACAATGTTACGCACCAACAGAGACTGCCGATGTAATGTAAAAGGATGTTTTCTACGAGCATCTAAACGTGGTTCAGGGGAAGCTGCCTAAAGGTTACATTGTGATCATGATAGTTAATCTGATTGCCAAGTTAGGATCCGATAACTTCTTGTGATGGGAAACACGGTCTATAACGGTTATGCTGGGAGGTTCATAGATTTCTGGAACTTCCATCATCTCATCGTTGGTGGCAAATTATTGTGACCGACTCTGTACCAGCAATCAGATCGACCACTTCACCATCAGCAGTAAACTCCAGAGTTGTCTTCTGCATGTGCGTAACGAGAGAGGCGCTGACCTCGGTCGCGAAGGGGATCAGCATCGGGTGGTCGCTTACGTTTTCTTGCGTGTTGCGTCTGGCAGTTCTGGGGGGCTGCGACCCCGCAAGTTCAACATCGACCGCTTGTTCGACCCATAACGGGAGCTATCTTGCTGATCGATGAGCAGATCTATGAGGGATGGTGGGTGTGGCGCGCTCGAACTCCGATACCGGGCGGAAAGATGCTGCAAATTCCAATGATTTCAAAACTGTATACTTCATCACAGAAGAGTTTGCATGTGGTCACAAATCTTTTGATGGTTCTCTGAGGGACGTCCATGTTCCACTTCTCATTCACGATGATGAACAACAGAATAGGTGGAAAGAACACTTCACCACGGTTCTTAACAGTATAACATCCGATGAGGTTCCTCCTCTTGTGGATGAAACGGTTGGTCACCATAACATGCGGATACGGACTGTTCCTTCAAGCAGAAGGGAAATCGTTTCCGCCATCAGTGCACTCAAAAGTCTGGGCTTGACGATCTCCCGATAGATTTATTTATCGCTGCATCTATAGCTACTACTGATCTGCTGCTTCCACTCGTACGGAAATCTTGGGAATCCGAAATATTTCCCAGAGAGTGGGGGCAGGAGATGATCGTTAAGATTCCAGAAAAGGACACCCGTTTTGAGTGTAACAATTGAAGGGGTGTTTGCGTGCTCCCTGCTGTCGCAAAGATAATAGCTAAAATAATACCGGAATACATCAAAGAACATCTCGAAATCTTCATCGATATAGAGCAGACTTGTTTCTGCTCCGGATCCTTCTTCATTGACCACATCAACATCATAAAAATCGTTTTGGAACAGTGCGTGGAATTTAGATCTTCGCTGCACTTGCTCTTCAGCGATTTCGAGAGAGCTTTTGATAGCGTGAACAGGGAGTGTATCTGGAGTTTTTACGTAGGAGGGTCATTCGCGAGAAATTGATAGCCATTATCAGAGCGACATAGGATAGCGCCAAATGTCACGTGCTGCAGATAAAATCTCGGAGCATTTCGGGGTCCAGAATTGCATCCTGCCATCGATATCATTTTTTCTTCTTATCGGTGACATTGTTCATACCGCCTTATCCGGACGACGAGGAGGAATTCAATGGTCGATGACATCTTTCCTCAAACACATCTTTCCTCGACAGCACTGATGACATCTGCTTGCTCTCTCACCGGGTCATGGACCTTGACCAAGTACTGAAGATATGCGCGAACAAAGCCAAGGTTCTCGGTCTGACGGGTCCTCGCACTCTCCCTGTCTGTATTAAAGAGCAGAGGATTCAAAACGTTGATCAATTTCTTTATCTGAAAGCGTTGTTTCTGCGGACAGGGGAGTAGCACATGGAAAGTGAATTCCACTGTTGTGTGTGTGTGTGTGTGTGTGTGTGTGTGTGTATGGTGGGGAAGAAGCTACAGCTTCTAAGCACTAAGGCCGTGTTGGCCCATTGTACTCGCCTCCCCCGTCTAACGGAATATTCCGGATTCGTTAACGTATCGCAGGATTTCCGTTAGTGGATGTGATGCTACCCGTCGCAATTGGAGGACATCGGCACCAAAGATCTAATGCCTGATGCGCCCATAGGCGGGGCATTCACATAGGAAATGCTCCGTGGATTCCGCTTCTTCATTACAGGAGGCACACCTATCACCTTCGGTAATTCCTATTCTGAACATATGCCCAGCTGGTGAATTATGGCCTGTCAGAATGCCCACAATACACCTGCAAGTCCTCCTGCTTTTCGACAGGATAAACTTTGCGGTACGTATGTTGGGTTCTGGCAGGAAAAGTTTGGTGTGTCGAGCAGCATTTAAGCTCTGCCACCTGTCGTTATGGGAAACTTGTTCCCAGTTTTTGAAAACAGATTTAGCCAATGCTACTGATACCCCAATTGCTGGCTCCGGTCCCGGCATAGGGGAGATTGACCCCTCTTTCGCTAAAGCGTCCGAGATTTCATTTCCCTCTATGCCACAGTGACCAGGTACCCAGAGTAGTTTCACCGTATTGAATCTAGACATAGAGTTCAAACGGTTTCTGCATTCCTGAACGATTTTCGAGGTGATCAAAGGACTGCTCAATGCCCTCAGTGCAGCTTGACTGTCACTGCAGATTGCGATGCGCCTGCCCTTCAACCGCTCGTCAATCACCCAGTTTGCCACCCTTAGGATCGCATAAACTTCAACTTGAAAAATCGTTGCATATTGTCCCAAAGGAAAAGCCCACTTCTCGTTTTTATTCGAGAGGTAGACTCCGGCTCCAGAACCCTCTTCTGTTTTTGAGCCATCGGTGTAGAAGACTTCCATATATCCCACCACGCATTCCTCTGGGTCTTCCCAGTCCTCTCTACGCTTCAGGGTAACTACATATTTTCTACCAAACAGATGTATGGGGACACGAGAATCGGAAGGCATTGTAAGAACTGGATTTAGTCCTCCCAGTAACTCTTCCAATGCTCTGTGCCCCCCACATCCGTTGTTTTCTCATAGATCTAACCGAATTAGCCTATGAGCTGCTCTCATTGCAGTGTTTTGAATAAATATATCCAGGGGCTGCAAATTGAGTAGTGCATTCAGAGCTGCGTCGGATGTCGTGCTCATGGCACCAGTGATACCCAGACAAACAGTTCTTTGCAGTGCGTCTAGTTTACGGTGAAAACCTTTTTGTCTCACCTTAACCCACCAAACTACAGATGCATATACGAACATCGGCCTAATGATAGCAATGTATATCCACATTACCACATGAGGCCTGAGTCCACATGTCGAAGCAAAGGTCCGTCTGCACAGCCCATAAGCTGTGAGAGCTCGTTTCATCTTTACCTCTACAAGTTTGTTCCAAAGAAGTTTTTTATCTAGAGTGACCCCCAGATATTTCACTTCTTCGGAGAGTTGTAGGGTAGTACCCCTCATCTCAGGGAGACAAAGTCCATCCAGTTTTCTCCTTTTTGTGAATAAAACCATTGTGGTTTTATTTGGATTAACTGACAAACCATGTCTAAGGCACCAGCTGTCTATCAAATCAACGGCACGCTGTATATTTCTACACACCGTTCCAAGATCCCGATCAACAGCAAGTACAGCCACGTCATCAGCATAAGCTTGAGCGTGTATTGGCAAATTTTGCAGCTCGCATAGTAGTGAGTCGATCAGCATACTCCACAGAAGCGGCGAAAGCACACCTCCTTGGGGGCAGCCCTTCGTCGCTTCGGTAGTCAGGTAGCGATCGACCCCTACCTCAGCGCACAACAATCTTTGCGTTAGCATAGTATGGATCCACTTAATTAAAGCATCATCAACACCATGCGCTCTGGCGGCATCACAAAGTTTTTGAAAAGGCGCACAGTCAAAAGCCCCTTCAATGTCCGCGAACACCCCCATCGCGTGCTCACCATTCAAAGTTGCATCCTCTATCTTTGTGACCAAAGAATGAAGAGCAGACTCACAGGACTTTCCACGTTGGTAAGCATGTTGGTTTTCACTAAGTGGGTGTGACCTAAGTGCGTTTCCACGAATGTGACGCTCTACCAGTCTCTCCAAACCTTTCAGCAAGAATGAAGTCAAGCTGATCTGTCTGAAGTTCTTTGGATTAGAATAGTCATCTTTCCCAGGTTTCGGTATGGAAACAACCTTAACCTGTTGCCAAGAAGAAGGCACGTAGCCCAGAGCAAGACATCCTCGAAAAATATTTCTTAGAGATCGCTCTAAATGCTCCATACCCTCCTTTAACATTGCCGGATAGATGCCATCCATGCCAGGTGCTTTGAAATGTTCAAAGGACAGTATGGCAGCTCTCACCTTTTCATGGGTAACAACCGTTTTCGCAGTGTTTCAGTTCCCCTTGCAACACTTGCGTGTTGAAGGGGTTGCAAGAACCGTCAACTCTCCCCCTACCACTTCTCTCACCCGTTCTGCCGGGTGGTGTACTTCCAGGAGGGTCTGTACTGAATCCAGTCTGGAGCTCGTGAAAGTACCGTCGGGTTTTCTAAGAGAATCCAACTTGGCCGACTCATCCCTTTTGAGGACTCTGCACAGCCTTGAAGTCTCCCTTTCGCCTTCCAGTGCCTCACAGTACGCTCTAAATGAGGTTCGTTTCGAGCACCTCACGAGCCTCTTATATTCACGTTGTGAGTTCCTGAAATTTAACCAGTCTTCGTTCTTGTTAATTTTGCAAGCACGATTTAGAAGTCGCCTGGTTGATTTCCTGAGTTTTTGCAGTTCTCGGTTCCACCAAGGAACCGTTTTACCGCTTTGGACTCGGGAAATAGGACAAGCCTCCTCATAGCACTCTAAAAGTGTGCCGTTCAGAGTTTTCAATTCATCTTCCAGCACCAAAGAAGTCCTTAGTCGCCTAGGGAACTGTACTTTATTGCCAAGAAGTTCATTGAACTTTGCCCAATCCGTTTTCCTAGGGTTCCGTCTTTGTACTGCAAACTGTTCGCCCGCAATAGTCAGATTGAATTCTAGATATCGGTGATCTGACAGTGAGACTTCGTCTAGCACTCGCCAGTGTGTAATCAACTCTAACAATTTTGAGGTACAGATTGTTAGGTCAATTACTTCGCTTCTTCTCGGTCCCACGAACGTAGGGGCGCACCCTACGTTTGCAGTCATAAGACCAGCTGAAGTGATGAAATCAAATAGCTTCTCTCCTCTTGGATTGCATTTGCTACTGCCCCAACAAATATGTTGAGCATTCGCATCGCAACCTATTAAGAGTTCGAGACCACTTGATTCTGCATACGCCACCAGATCCCTAAGTTCTTGCGTCGGTGGAGGATACAAAGAATCATAGGGTAAACAAGCGGAGGCAACTATGATGTTTTTCCTCTCGTCATTTATTTGGTATTGTATGATGACCATAGCTAAGTCCTGGGAACAATATTGTCTCAGCATAGTTGCCTCTAACCGTCTTGACATCAGGACGCAAGCTCTCGGTCTTATGGATCTTTCGTCGTAGAAGATCCTAGCTCCCTTTACTGATCCAATGCCACAGATTCTGTTAAATCAAACCCACGGTTCTTGCACCAGAAAGATATAGGGGAAATCCTGCAGCTTTGTCATTCTCGCTGCCAGCAGGTAGGAGGGAGCTTTGGCATGCTGCAGGTTGATTTGACCAATCTTTATATTTTTCGACATAAACTTAGTCTATTGTCGCTGACAGAAGAGTCTGGTGCGTCCAGTGTGGATCTTACCGGGGTTTCCAGTTTATCCCCACCTTCCGCCGGAGATTCCGCTACCTTGTGTCCGATTTCTCTGGGCGTTACCGCGCCTAGTGGTACAGCCACGTCCATGTCCTCATTCCCAAGGTGCTTCATCTTCCTTCGCAGTGCTCTCTTCTGCCGTCGGCTTCGGGCCTTTCCAGGTTCACGGTGTCCGGACCGCTTGGATCCATTTCCACACACCGGCGTTAAACCAGTAGCGTCCACGTCACCAGCTTCCCGTTCTTCCGCTCTTCCTGGTAAGGATGAAGGAGAAGGTTCTGACAGGCAGAATTCAGCCGTAGTCGGATTTCCAGTTTCTCCCAATTTGAAAGTTTCCGTACTTTCCTTTCTGGCTAACTTCGCCGTAGGCACCAAGTGCAAACTTTCCACTGAGTCGGAAAGCATGCCTTCTACAGATTGATCTGTAGGCGAGTATGAATGTGGTGAGGCCTCCAAAATCCGCGCCTCGGCCGCGACATGATTGCTCATGGTCGCGGGTGGATTCGAAGTCTGTGACTTCTTACCACTTGGAGAGTTTAAATCCATCGTTTCCATATTCATATTTTTGGACACCCTTAGTGTAGTAGTAAACTACTACAGGCTCCCCCACCACGACAAGGTGGTGTCCGAGGGGGAGATTCCACTGTTACTCCATGTTTTCGTCAATACCTGTTTGCGTCGTGTCATCAGAGTGCACTGGCCTGACACTATCTCAAACGAAGAACTTGGTCGACGAACAGGCTTGGCACTCGTATGCCATGTGATTGGAAGACGGAAGAGGCAGACCTTGCGAGCTAAGTCATGAAATGGAATTCACTCTGCCAAGATGGCCGACGAACAGTAGAGAACGAGTGTGAGCGTCTCGGGAAATCGTGGGGGAACTGAAGGGCATTTCAGGTAACCGCAAGCGATGGGTTTCTTCAACGAAGAATCTGCGCGTTCTACTTTTGGGAGACGCCGTGAGATTCGCAAAAGCTTGCGTGCGTCGTTGTCTTGTGTGTGCTTTTAACTGTGGTTCCCCCAATTTCCTAATATAACTTAACTTTGTTGTGACTTTGGTCTGATCTCCGCTTAGTTAAAAAGATCAAGGCGACCTCCTTTCTAGCCATTGTTGATCCATGCAGGGTCTCCCTAGCTCTATATTGCATGAGAGGTAACAGCAGTTTTCTACTCTTCAGGATGCTTGTTTGGAATAAAGAAAGCCCAAGAAACTGGAAAGCGATGACACCCCGTTAATAGGTCTTCTGAAACCGGAGTATGGACACTTTGGACCTGTGCAGCGCGGGAGCGAAATATTGAAGTTATAGGGAGGGGGGGATTGGGGATCTTCTAGTTACTGGTGGTGGAAGCGAAAGAAAAAGGAAGGGGATGTCGCTTACCCTGAAACTGCAATTGGAAGACTACTTCGAAATGAAATGTTGGCCTAAATCTCCACTCGAAAAGTGCGAGTCCCAAATGAGAGTGGGACTGTCAATACTTGGCGCAACATTTGGATTTCTAAAAGCGAGAATTGGTCTGCATCACAGCAAACGGTTCCAATCCCTTAAATCATACAACGATTATATCTCCAAGCGAACCAGGAAGAGCTTCTCCACTTTCGATTAAAAATTACCGACATATTTTAGCTGCAATAGCTAGATGTGAACTCTTGGGAACCATTTTAGCTTCGTATTGGAGGCTACGCTTATAAATTCCGCTCTAAGTGGATGCAATATATAATTGGCCATCGGCTTAAGGAAGTTGAACATGAATTTCCTTTTTATAGTCGATGTTTCCAGAACGCCACTTGGTGCGCTTTTTTATGAGCGAGAGCGAGAATTTACTTAACATATAATAATCCACGAGCGCAAGGTCTACGTCCTCTAATAGTTACCATCATAAATTTTATTATTGTTTAATTTCTTGAATGCCATAAATATATTTATTATTCTGCACTGGTTGATGCGAATATGATATTTCCAGACACGTCTGCCGTATTGCGCCTCATATTGGCTTAGTTCAGCTATCACGTGCTTAATCTCGGGCCCCGTTGTATGTCTTTCTCTGCATCACAGATACTCGTATCCGGGTATATTAATAAAGATATTTTGTTGGCTCATGAAACAGTCTGCATTACTAACGAAAAACCTTTCTTACCAGCTTAATCCAGCCATCATTTTCCAGACCATGATCACTGATCATACGAGCATGATTCTGCACACACGCATCCATCTAAGTGTTTAAATTGTTCTAAAGATATTTAAGTATCGTGATTTCCTGTGTACCGTTTGCTTTGCAAAATTATTTCATCTTGTCTATTATTGCCGGTTGATTGCTACCGTGATCAATCTCGAAAACTAAATGATCTTCATATGCCATTGTGTTTCCGAAAAGACGATCAATCTTTTCTGGGAAGCTCGCAATTCCACATGTTCAAGGCTCCCTTTTACAAACGCTTATCGCTGTATCTTTTGCCAGTAACGCTGGTAGGCGCTCGTATTCTGAGATATTTTGTTAATTTTTGGGTATTTTCTAGTGATCATGTTCGTGATCTCATCAAGATCGCCTGATTTTCGCCATTATTTAACTCCACCGCCACATGGAAAATCCATGGTTCAAAAGAAACAATTTAGGAGCTGCTAAATCGTTTTTCGAAAAGGTGCAATAAATAATTTCTAATAGACCGCAAGCCGAAAGTGTTTTCTTCTAGATACAAAAAAAAACTAAATTTCATTAAACGATCTCCCCAGAGATTTCATTGAATCTATTTCTCTGGATTCATCGAACCTGACTCAACTAAAGCTTTGGATTTATCTCTACCCCCAAGCATACTTGCTTTCATTTTTCGAGAAGATACTTCCAAACAGAAGATTCAGATATTTAAGTTCCTCTTTTTGTTTTCCTATGGAAGCGATACCGATGTTGATTATGATGGGGTTTTAACGCAGTAATTGGTAGTACTCACGTACCACTTTACCGTTACATCATGATCAGATTTGCGGCTTTATGACAGATAATTAACGTAGAGAATTGATTATTCCAGTTGATTGGTATTGACCCGGCACCAAAAAATCCGTAGACCAAAAGACGTTATTGGAGAACGTCTAATGATTCTTGTGTTTTTTTTTTTTAATATAGGTTTCTGTGTTTTAGATTGGATGAGGTTTATAGATACGTAGACCAAGTAAATAAGATGTTTCATTTTATTGTTTATAAGCGCGTTGATATATAATTTTCTAAAGCGTTTTGATTTATCCAATTTTAAAAGGTCAAGAGACTCTTTAAACGAAAATTTTCCAAGAATCTTTTTAGGTTCAGTGAATGGATTTAAGGTGAGCGAAGTTGAACCCACAACTTAGTCTTTGCGCAGTAATTTATCTGTTTAGAAATTTTTGTTGAAGCGAATAATTTCTAAACAGGTTATCGGCACCCAGAGCTGTCCCCTTGTCCAATTTTCTGTTGGTAATATCAAGATGAATGTAAATAGATTATTAAATTTGGCTACTGGTCTGCAGGAAATAGTAAAGATACCATTGCTTGAAAGGGTTGCATTTACCATCAGATTTCATAAGAGAAAGGTGTCACAAGTGTTCACAGGTGTTCCTTCTATTGCGGTGATAGTTACCACTAACCTTGACCAGTCTTGGACGGCCCTACGGCGGAGACAATACAGCTCTTAGGTCCAGCATCAGTGCCAAAGCAAAATAACTATAAGTATCAGTCATCGCTAGGGTCCTGCCGGTTTAGTTCTGGGTAGCCTAAACTCACAGCGATACATTTTTAGTCAAGGCGGTGACCAATTTTATGGTATCAATAATCAGATACATTTATTGCCTCCCAGGCCATCAACTACTTCTAGCAGTTACTACCCGCTGGCTGGCAGAGCCACTTCAGATGAGTCCTTTGCAGACTCGGATCTGATCGCCGTCCTCGAGTACGTGGGAGCGGAAATATAGGGAGGCCCCACATTCCGTTCCCACGTACTCGAGGACGGCGATCAAATCCGAGTCTGCAAGGGACTCATCTGAAGTGGTTCTGCCACGAAGCCTCACCGGAGGTTATCTGGTACCATAGGAACCGGGATGGCCCTCTGAGAGCATATGCCCCAGGAGAATTCCTGGAGGATGTGTTCTCGGCCCGGTTATTTGCGGTTGGGAGTTTCATGATGGTTGTGGTTATGCCTACATCGCGGGCAGAGCTCATCGGAGCTAAAGCGTGGAGTTGCGCTGTACAACTAGGGTGCCGTACACCTTAGTTGCGGCAGAGGTGTTAGATAGGCCTCGCATCCACTGGTATGAATGCTGATCCTGCACTCAATATAAACCAGTACCGCTGTGCTACTCATGACGGGGCTCTGATTGTAGTCCCAAAATCAATCCGTGTCTGAAGAGGACCGTGGGATTATGTCTATACGGTAGGAACTCACGTTAAACCCCCAGGACTTTCAGTACCTCCCCGACAATACTTAAAAGGTGAATGGCACAATAAGCGGACGGTGCGTCTGAAGGTTTATCAGCTTTAGGTACCAAAACAATCTATTCTATTATTCCTATAATGCTCGAAAGCTCTCCCCGGCAATGTATATTCCGATATTATGCATTTTGTCGACCCGGGGGTCGTGGAAATTTTCAATATTCGGCGAGTCCAGGCAGCCTCCATGGCGGCAAATTTTCTGCGATATCACGCGCTCTCGGCATCGTAGCGTGGAAATTTTTGCGTTTCCGCAATTTGGGCCACCTCCCCTTTCGATCAAGGAAATCTGAAGATTTTGGATTTTTGGCTATTTTGTCGACCCGGGGGTCGCGGAAATTTTCAATTTTCGTGGATTCCAGGCAGCCTCCGTGGCCCCAGATTTTCTGCGACATCTCGCGCTCTCAGCATCGTAACGTGGAAATTTTTGCATTTCCGCAATCTGGGCCGCCTCCTTTTTCGATTAAGGCATCGCCCGACGAAATCAGAAGATTTTGCATATTTGGCCATTTTGTCGACCTTGGGGTCATGGCAATTTTCAATTTTCGTAAATTCCAGGCTGCTTCCATGGCGGCGGATATTCTGCGATCTCGGCATCGCAATCTGGGCCGCCTCCCCTTTCGATCAAGGTATCGCCCGACGACATCTGAAGATTTTGCCTTTTTGTCCATTTTGTCGACCCGGGGGTCGTGGAAACTTTCAATTTTCGTGGATTCCAGGCTGCCTCCATGGCGGCGGAGTTTCTGCGATATCTCGCGCTCCCGGCATCCTAGCTTGAAGCCTACCCTTTGGATCAAGGTATCGCCCGACGAAATCCGAAGATTTTGAATTTTTGGCCATTTTGTCGACTCGGGGGTCGTGGAAATTTTCAATTTTCGTAAATTCCAAGCAGCTTCCATGGCGGCGGATATTCTGCGATATCTCGCATTCCAGGCATCGTAGCTTGAAAATTTTTGCATTTTCACAATCTGGGCCGTCTTCCCTTTCGATTAAGATGTCGCCCGAGGAAATATTTTGCATTTTGGCCATTTTGTCGACCCGGGGGTCATGGAAATTGACCTTACCTTTCAGCAAGTTTAAAGGCTTCCCGGGCCCGAAGTTTTTTCCCATTTTAGCAAATGCGAATTTGCAAAGCTTTAGCAAATTGTCATCAGCTCGCTTCCGGATTACTGTGGTTACTGCTATTATTTCCTGTCATGTATGACAATCTTTGTATCTCTTTTAAGGAAATCGGTCATAACCGTCTAGACACTTACTCGCTTCACAACTAACATTTCGTTTCTTTATGGGCTTATTCTTGCCGTTTTAATCAGTTTTCCTGGCCGCTTTTTTGGACAATTGTTCGGTTTGACGACGATCCGAACTAGGGTTAAGTGGTTCAATCACTCACAGCTGAGTCGACTGGTATCCAACGTCAAATCACGATACAAATTCCACTGCCACCAGTGAGATTTGAATCGCGACCTTTCGTACGGCAGCCTTGTGCCCTAAACAATCAGCTATCCGAACACTGTGTTACCAAACATAGCCCACTTTAAATGCCGTTTGGAACTATGTTGGTTTGCATATCTTTGTAACCGAAGTTTAAGGTTTTGCCAGGCATTATCATTCTTCCAGTCCTCCAGTGGAATCGACTTTATACTTTCCGAATAATGCAAACAAGGGCATCGTCAGATAACTGTAGGTGAATAATTGATTTCGCCAATTTGTAGGAAGTCCCAGAAAGGATTAAGCCAGGTAACTGCATGCTAGAAATCTACTTGTGAAGTTTGGAACAGCTGACGTTTGGAATGACTTAACCTAAACTGGCTTAAAAAATGGAGTGGATATTTATGAGGGAGCCCTGAGGCAGCAACTGGGGAAGAACTATTCCTCAGTTATACAAAATACCCAAAAGGGATTTGCCTGTCAAACAAAAAAACAAAACCCTTTTAAAATCGGTTTACTGTCTGTGTGTCTGTCTGTATGTCTGCCCGTCTGTTTGTCAGCTGCGCTTTCTCACAAATGGTTACTCCTGTTGATACAAAATTTGGTGGGAAGTTTCGTACTCGAATGGAAAGTGTGGAGACTTGAAAGCGATCTAGAGTCGAGTATCCTGCCCTTTTCCTTGTTAGAATACCTCAAGAGCTAGTCGTTTGTTGTGTTGTCCGGGAGACTTAACGTCTCGTAGGTGATTGTCTTCCAGAAGTCTCTGGTAATACGGGACTTTGCGGCTATATTCTGAAAGGTTTGCGGTCCGAGCCTCTGGGAAGTGCCTTTCCATACCTTTTTGGTTAAACGGTTATCTTTTCTTATCTTATCTACGTGCGAAACAGCGTTGGACTTCGGCCACCCTTGAAGATTCCGCCTATCCGCTAACTCTCATCGAGGGGATTTTCAGTCGTTTCTCTAAGGCTTGATACATTACGAGTCTAGATCTGAAATGTGCGTCCTGACAAATTCCTCTGGATGAAGCGATTCAAAGACCCATCCTCAGAATTTCCGAAACCAAAAATTTGGAAAAAAATCATACGGTGCCTAGGCCTCAAAACATTCTTCATACCAACATCTGTCCAAATATTAATAATAGATGCTACTGTATTTTTTAGAAATTAATAAGAACGAATGGTCTTATTATCGTCATTCCTGTCTTCTGCAATAGTTGGCCATGTTTGGTAGCATTTTGCTTAATCTCATCTGAAAGTTTTAGTAATAAGTCAGTGAAAGATTGCCTTACGGCTCTTATGAGTAAATTCTACAAGATCATCGTCAAGGCACTTGGCATATATACGTCAGTTTTACAAAAGATTCCCAATTTCGATTAACTGCACAGAAGCCGTGCATCGTAGGCCAAAGGTTTGAAAATCACCCCATTATCAATGGTTTTAATAGTCATTTCCGATTTAAATGTCAGCATTGGTTTGGATTTCCAACAGTGCTATTGGCTGCTAAAACGCAATGGATGTCAGTTTCCATAGAGTCAAACAACACCTGGGTGAGCGAGATTGAGCCACCGTTTTTGATAGCAGTGCCTTAGTAATATGGGGTGTAAGAATCACCCGTTTGGACACACTCTGCGACACTCCCTTTTGTGTCAGCCCCTAGTTGACTTACTTTTGTTATTTCGCAGTTTCTGTTCTGGCATTCCTATCTCCACATGCACGCCGCGGTAGTGTGCAATCAACCAGTTCTGGGTAATGAGGTCGAACTTCTGGCACTCCATTCGAACCTCGCACTGAAAACCTCATCGAGCTCCTAAGTACAAATTCAGTAATTAAATCCAATTTTAATTATCAATGTTCCCCGGTGCTGAGGGTCTGTCTCTATGTGGAAGCTTCAATAGTGAGCTCCATGGAATTGCTGTGGGCTTGTAGAAACGCTGAAGGGGGAGACTTCGATATGATCGTATTTTTTAATGCCGTTTTAAGGCTGTTCCCCTTCAGGATTCTCAGATTGTACCCAATGATCTTTCTACTTGATGGTTTGGTGGACAAGCTGGTTTACTTTTTGAGATGTACATGCAGAGTGGAGGAGAGACTGAGTTTCTGAGCACTCAGATCTTTCCTTATTCACCTTCTTTCAAAATATAATTTATGTCGGTTAATTTCGAAAGTCAAAATCTCAAAATCATCAAATCTCGATCAAAATTTACGAGATTAGAAACCTTGAGGGGCTGAGAAAATGTTGACTATTCGCGGTAAAAAAATTGAAGATATTGGTGAAGCTCAAATATCCGAGAAGTGTGAGAATTAGCATCGTCAAGGTCGTCCTCATGACTTGTTAGCCTGCCCTAAGTGACAAACATTTCGATAATGCACCAAACATCAGCAAAGATTGACGGTCAATATAGCGTTGCATGCACTATGCAAATGATAATTCGATGAGACCAATCAAACATCCAGGTTCATCGCTCAAAGATCGGCCTCAATAGAAATGAATTGATAGTGATTTGAAAACCTGGTTCTACCTGGACCAAGCTTATGAGTGAGAGAAGTACACAGAAAAGTTCGTCCAGACAAACCTGTACTGGCACCAAACGGAACAAGTCTAAAGAAGTCTCTAATCAACCAAATTTTATGCCGCCCTTTTGGAAAATGGTCGTTGACCTTTATAGCACCCGAAAAATGATCGCGGCCTAATGCTGATCAATACTCTCGGGCGGGTTACTCAGTATATCTGCCATCCGATCAGCAAGAGGGCTCTATCACTGGCGATCGACTGCTGGATCATATAACCGGTCGATAGTGAACTTAAGAGATCGCAGCTCTATCAGATGGGGATCCTCTTCGAGGCCGATGTCAGCGTCTCTCTTGTTACGCACATCCAGGAGGCAATTTTTAAATTTACTACTACCGCTATGGTCACCAAGACCGTGTTTCCCCCTTGCATGACCGAAAAAAGTGTTGTCATAGCCCGGGCAATCAGACCACTCATCACGATCACAATGTCACCTTAGGAAGTCTCCCCTGGACTGCGTGTAACTGCCCGTACAAAGGATTCCTCTCACCTCTCCGTTGGTGCATAGCACTGTACAATTGTAATGTTTTTTGACATGTACTGGGATTTTGCAGTTAAAAACCTGTCAAAAACTAGCTCCCACGTCAAGAGAGCGCGTCTTACGGTAGTCGTCAGAAGCAACCAGACGGCAGATTCACATATGTTACCATTTGGCTTTCCAGAATACACATTACTATTAGTGAGGCAAGGGGGAGAGGAGTACTCCCCAGAGTCCCACCATCTTACTTCGCTTAGGCCCAGAATGTCCAGTTTATATCTTGGAATTTCGGCTTAAGTTGGAGAAAGCGAGCATTCTGAGGACCCTCGTTACTGTTGTCGAGGAGCGTGGGTACATTCCAGAAACCAGTCATAGTCTGTTTTTGATAGCCAATGATCGTAGCCGTGAGGTGAGTCCGTATCCGATGTGTTGCTGCCGTTTCAGTAGCAATCAAGTTTAAAAAAAAAACGCACAAACGGGGAAGATTTTGAGTGTATTTTTAAGCCCCAATCAACAAGGCTCAATCATTAATAAAATTTTTAGAAACGCTGATCCCGATGGTGAAAGAACTGGACTTTTCACAAGAACTGGAGTTAATACTTTTTGGTGAGACCAGGTGGCCTATTTTTCGATTGTTTCTAGCAAAACCCATGATATTCAATGACCACTTACGACGATAAAGAAGACGTAGCACCCTTTTCACCAAGGGCAACTGCATTGACATTAACTGTTGAAGTCAGCAAATACAATCTCTGTCCCATCTGTATACTCCATGCATATGGTAACAGAAATGCGGTCCAATTTAAGATTGAACATAAGGAAGCACATACCTGCGCCTTTGAGTGACACATTGACGAATCAATGATAAATCAAACATTTCAAGTGGATAAATTAATCTTTTTCTCATGGCTGATGACTTCCTCATGTGTTTGCTCTTAGCTTCCTATGAATCCACGGTTCCAAGCTGTCACACCATAATGGCATATCCAATAGATGTCTACACATAAAACATTAGCAAACTCAGCTCACCTTGACTCGATCCCTCCTTTACTCTGGTGATCATTATTCTCTATTGTCACTACTATGATGACAATGATTGACTCTAAAAACTTTTCATGTTTTTCTTCGTTTACGATCTACTAATATCTTAGACTTGGCCAAAAGTATCTTAGATGTTTGTATGTCGCCCACACACGGTCTGCTAATATTCTACTGAGCAAACATGCACCCGTTGTGGCGGAATTGGTCGGTGTATTTGGTGCTTATGCGAGTATCTAAGGAAGGAGATTACTCTGAAAGATACTACCTTCTGGGTGTTTGGTTTACAAATTCAATAAATAGAAATAATAGTGATAGGAAATTGGAATTGAGATGGTTATATTAAGGCCAGTGATGACAGGAAACTAATTTTCCGTCTGAAATATTTTCTTTTCAAATTTCAGCTTTTGGAGATTAGATTCCTACGCTTTAGATATATCCTGTCCATTCAATTGTATTTGTGTGAATGTATTTTTAATGTATCTTTAATTTCGAGTGCCATATTAATGAAATCAATAAAAAAACATCCACTCATTTTGTGGTTACAACTATTGGCAAAAATCCAAATAATTTCAATAATAGATACACAATGTCGCTGTATCTATCATCAAAAATATTATATAAATGACGCTATTTTTGTATGACTTTTTCAAACCAGATATTGTTCTTTGTTCAGTAAGTAGCACAGTGATATCCTGGATCGCATTTCAATGGATCAGTGAACACCAGCTCCCAATGATACCCATGAAATGGCTCCAACTAACCCCATCAAGTCATCACGGAATTCGTCCCACCAAATTGTGAATCTTCGAAGGTGTGGAACGCATCTATTTTCGCACTTCTCTGTCCTAACTGTTTATTGTTTTACTGACTATCTAGATTTGACATAGGGAAAGATACTTTGTCTACTTTTTTCCAGTCATTGTTCTCATAATGGCGGGACTACATAATGGTAATATCTGTCCAATAATTCATATCAGACCGCGATCATTACGATCTAAACTATTAACGATCGATTGATTTCCCAACAATTGAATGATGATCATTAACAATACCGTCCCTAGTCTATTGTACTATAGAAACTCTCCATTTATGCCGGGGGAACACCTACATTTTTTCGTCTCATTCGACTTCCAATCTGCACATTTTTTGGGGATCTACACAACAAACACTTCAGAATTTCTTCAGTTCTTTTATCTTTTTTTTTATTTTATGTTTTCATCTGACTGTCATGGTTGAAATATTTAAAATTGTTGTACGCATCATCATCCCACGATGATTGAGCGATGACCGGATTATTGTCGATCATAATGGCGATGATGAAGATGATGATGGCGATTATGATTATTACAAAAACGGTGATCAGACGTGATTGTTCTGTGACAATTGATCGACACATTTAGGTTATTTATATGGAACGCGCAGCCTAGCCATTTAACACATTTTCGAAATATGAATAGAATAATAGTTGAAGATATTTATTCTGAATTTTCGCCAGATTAGAATTAGCAGAGATGCTAGGTTCTGCAGCGGTTGTCTATTTATACGGGAATATGATTGACAGAGCCACTTAAAATTCCAGGCATATTTGATCTGGTGTTTATGATTGTTGGATGGAAAGTTATTTCAGAAACCTGACTGATGGCGCAAATGTTTGTGGTACCACTGATTTTGCTTAAATAACTTAGTAAATTGCATCATCAAAAGTCCCAAGAAAAGATCCTTTCTAGAAAGAAAATTTGGCTTGGATTCAATAGCATAGCACGCAATGCAGTTATCGCTTTTTCTTGTAGTATGACCTATCCACTGCCAATTCCGCCCTTCTAATCAACACCCACTACCTGACATTTCTTGAGATTTTCGACAGGAAGTACTTCAACAACTCGGCGGAGACAGATGTTAACGAAGACTAGAAACTTCAAAGTAACAGTTTCGTCACCTTTCAAGTGCTTCTCTCATATAGGACCACAGGGAGAACATGGGGGCGGAACCGCCTCAACTCGATGTTGATGATGAGGTATTGGCATTGCCCAACTTTAGATAGAGCAACAGAGATCATTGTTCTCCATTACAGGCTTGGGTATCCGAGGGTATCTTTCCTGCATCGTGGAAGCGGCAGAAGCTGGTGCCGCTGCCTAAGGCTGGCAAACCGCCAGGGTAACCGTCCTCCTATAGACCCATATGTCTTCTAGAGACTACGGGGAAAATGTTGGAACGGGTTATTTATAATACACTACTCCCAGTCGTCGAGAACTAAGGGGGCCTTTCAGATAGGCAGTATGGTTTCCATCCATCAAAATGGTTACTGGCTTGGCCGAAAATGCAATTCACGGAAGGGGTTGTACCAGCAAATGGCAATTACAACCTTATACGAAAGTCTGGCGACGATTGGTGTTCCCACCTACCTCGCCACTATTATCGACAGCTACTTACATGAGCGAACACTCTGGTATAATACCGATGATGAACCCAAGAAGTAGGTTGTCTCCGCGGGTGTCCCACAGGGCTCTGTACTGGGCCCACTACTGTGGAATATCATGTTTAATGATGTTCTTAACCTTCCGGTTCCGGAGGAGGTCACGGTGGTGAGTTACGCCGATGATATAGCACTGGTTGTGGTCGCAAAGCATCTTGAGGATGCTGAGTTGTACTCAAGCGAAGCAATCACCCTGATTGACTAATGTTAAGGCTTGGTTAGAGAATGCTGGACTGGCATTCGCGGAGGAAAAGACGGAAGCGGTCCTCATCATTAAGCGCCGCAAAAGAAATTACGCCTGCATTAGAATCGGGAATCGTATCTTCACTTCCAAGCCGGCCATCAAATACTTCGGGGTGATGATAGACGGAAAACTCAATTTTAAGCAGCACATAGAGCATACTTGCAAAACAGCATCCACCACGAGTATGGCTCTCGCAAGGATGATGCCGAACGTAGGAGGACCGCGGCATACTTGCAGGCTGCTCATAGCCAAGGTGGTGAGCTCTATCATGCTGTATGCAGTCCCAGTTTGGAGAAACGCGCTGCAGGTTTTAGGCAAGGCATATAAACTGAGTACGGTTTACAGAAGAATAGCTTTAAGGGTGAGTTCTGCCTTCAGGACCGCCTCAGACGATGCAGTGTTCGTCATCTCGGGAATGATGCCGATTGACATCCTGACAACCGAAATGATGAACATTTATAATACCAGGTCCATCTCTCCCTTATCGCAGGTGAAAAAAGCCGAAAGGGAGAGATCCATAAGCAGATGGCAGCAGCAATGGGACCAGTCAGAAAAAGGTCGTCGGACTTACAGGTTGATCCCTTCCATCGGGGAGTGGCTGGATGAGAAAGCATGGGGAGATCAATTATAATCTCAGTCAGTTTTGTTTCCCTCACTTTCTTTCGTCCTCTGTGGCGTTTTTAATCTTCCTATGCTCTCCTGGCCTTCCCTCCCTCCCTAATAACTTGACCCAGCCTTCCCTTTCTCTATCCATTTTCATGTACACCTGTGGCGCCCGCCAGTTTCTAAAAAAGACTTAGATCGCACTCTTGACCTTGTCCACTCTAACCTTTCTATGCGTTGTCTTTCCCAATCCCTTCATGCTCCGTCTTTTTTGCCCCTGCCTCTCATCATCCTGCTCTCGAGCTCGATGTTCAGATATCGCTCGTCGCCTACCAAGTTCAACTTTCGTAAGGCGAACTTCGAAGGTCTGAACTTAGCCCTGGCGTTAATCAACTGGTTCCCTCTCTTCTCTCCACTTACGTGTGACCAAGCACTCAACACTTTCTATATCATTTTATCTGATCTTCTTCCTTGTTACGTTCCCTCCTATCCTAAATACTTACGATCTTACCTCGTCTGGTTCACCACTGAAGTTCACAAAAAACTACGTCAAAAAAGGCTGCGAAGAAGAAGTTCCTGTCTTCTAGGAACGATGAGGACTTAGTTTTTTTCAAATCTGTACGTACATCGGTCAAATCCTTAATACGTAAGTCCTGAAACGAATATTTGACCTTTCTCGTCTCACATTCGCAACTCCAGCTGCCCTGTCCAGTTATCCCCTCCGTCCGTTAAATTCTCTGGCTTCTCAGCTAACTCCCCCCAACTAGTGATTTACTCTGCCGCTACTTTTCGTCAGTCTATGTTCCCCCTCCTTCCTCCGAGTCCCTCCCGATAGTGGATGTAGTCTGGCCCGCATCGGCTACCATTCCACTTCTTACCCCTATCCTTGTCGAGTATCTCATTGGCAAACTTGTGATGCCGTCGGACCTGGCTACGATGGTCTTCCAAACCTCTTTTTGCTCAAAACTGGTAAGTCCATCTACTCTCCCCTATCTCTTATTTTCAACAAAAGCCTTGAAGAGAATTATTTTCCTGCCTTGTGGAAAGTGGCGATCGTACGCTTGCCGAGAATTACCGTCCCATTTCCCTCCTCTCCTCTGGTTTCAACACCCTGGAAAGATATGTCAACGACTGGTTGTCCATGGCTTCGTTAAACGTAGGTCCACTACCTCCAACCTGCTTGAGTTTACCAACTTAGTCGTCAAATGTCTAAATTCACGGCAAAAAGTGCATACCATTTACACTGACTTCACTAAAGCCTTCGACACTGTAAATCACAAGATACTTCTATCCAAACTCTCGTCTCTAAACGTTCCCATACCACTTGTTTTATGGCTTGCCTCTTACCTTTCCAACCGATCCTGCCGCGTCTCTTTTGACGGCTGTACTTCCCGCTCCTTCTCCCCCTCCCCTGGCGGGGATCTATTCTGGGTCGCTTGTTATTTTTATTTTTTATTAACGACCTTCCTCTCCTCCTTACTTGTCCCTGTTTGCTCTACGCAGACAACCTTAAGTTGTTTTCCGCTATATCGTCACCTATTGACTGTGTTCCTCTTCAATGTCGATTAATGGTTTAGCGCTAAACGTCAGAAAGTGTCACTCTATTTGCTACTCCCTAAAATCCTCACCCGCTTCTTTCTAATATTCTCTTAACGGGCATTCCTCATCCTGCTTAAATTCCACTCAAGACCTCGGAGTCACTATCGACAATAAGCTCCGCTTTGACACCCATTGCCTCGATGTCATCAATCGAGCTGCAAAATTGTCAGACTTTATACTTCGCTCCTACTCTGATTTTTTCTCCATCCAACCCTCCTTAGCTCTCTTCAATTCCCTCTTGAAGAATACCCTCGAGTATTGCTCCGTGATCTGGTCACCCTCCCGTAACTGTGATTGTCCTGCCCTTGAAAATGTGCAACGTAAATTCACTCGTTCCCTCCTCTTTAAGAAAAGCTTCCCTAGTGTGGACTACTCCTCTCGCCTCCTCTTTCTGAACCTTTCCTTCCTACAACAGCGTAGATCCCATCTGAATCTATGCACATTTTTTAAACTTTCCTCGGGTCTGATGGACTGCTCCGCCGCTGACGACATCACCTGCCGTCCTGCGTCTTATAACACACGTAGCGCAGACATTTTCAACGTGCCCTTAGCAGAGCTCGAAGTCTACTTTCATTCCCCCATTCCTAGGTTTTGCCGAAATTACAACGCAGAACAACTTGGTCCTTTGAATTTCTCTACTTTAAGTAGGATAAGGATAAGTTTTTGCTTTCTCCTCCTCCTGACGACAATAATTAATTGGAATTTTATCTGTTTGTTGTCCGTTAAATTAAATAAATAAATAAATACCGTCAATACCTGTACAGGTTTAAATTGAACACCTCACCTAATTTTCCAAACTACGACGGGGTCCCAGAAGACCCAGCGCATGTATTCTTCCAATATCCTAGGTTCGTGGAGGAAAGGAGGAAACTCTAGTTGAAGGGTCATCATGGGAAAATTTTCTCCGGAGAATGGTAGCTTGCCAGGAAGACTGAGATGCGATCAATTCCATAATCGCAGTAATCCAGGATAAACGAAAAGCAGAAGAAGTGAAGAAGGCGCGGTTATGCGGTTACCCCGCGGGAAGACGGAAGGGGACCTAGATACAGTAAGCTAACTCCGCCCCGTGGGGTAATACCTAAAGGTGCTTCCACGGGGTAGGGATTGGGGGGGTGGAGTTGGGGGTTGTTTTAGTGGGTAAAAATTCCACACTCTGGTGTGCCCAGGCCAGAGTCTTTTGAAGATTTCCACCTCCTTAAAAAGAAAGAAAAGGCTTGGCCTGGGTGAAGTCCAGACTCTCTCAAATCACCATCTAGCATATTAAGCCAAAATTATTTTGGTCGGCCCTTTGGTCATTTCCCATTGACTTTAAAGTCGAGGTCAATTTTAGCCAGTGAGTTCTCGTTAGCGCGAATTACGTGACCATCGAATACAATTCCCAAGGAGTGTGGTGAAACTTATTTCAGTTCCATGCCTTATTTTCATCGATGAATTCTATTAATAGTTCTCTCTAATTATGGAGAAGGGTTGAACCTTAGCAAACCGGGTTGAGCCCGCTGTTTACCTTCTTTATGAAATAGAATCGTTAACCAGCATCGAAATCTAATCCAAATGTATGTAAATATAGTCCAACAATACTTGATACAAGAGATTTGTCTTCCGGCGCATTGCTTGAATTTGTATGGTAGAAGAAAAGCAGTGCGAATGTTCCACGTTCTTCGGTCGTGAAAAATCACTTGTGAATAATTCCGAGCAAGTTAGTGCAGTACTGGGTACTTTTAAGCTGTACCATCTGAGATGTCTAACTCAAATTAGTATCTAAGTTAATCTGATGCAATTTGTTTTTAAAGGCCTATTGTATCTGTATCTTTATATAGAAAGATATATCTCCCATTACATGAAACTGACAACCTTTCATATTCCTCGTTAATAATAAAAGTCCTACTAAGACTTCATTTCGTTTTTTTTTCTTATAAATCTTTCATGAAATCATGTAAATACTTCCATCTTTTAGCGAATTACATATTTATCTGTTTATCATACATAAAGGCTTTCTTTGTAATTTAGCCCATAACGAGCTTTTTAGCATAAAAACCATAGAATTAAAATTGAAATTAGATGACAAGCGACCACAGTTATGAGAGCGTAAACATCACATAAAAAATTATGTATTATGTGAGCCATGATGTTGCGGTAATAAAGATAAATAGTAAACATTTAATCACATTATCGTTTACGACATACAACGCCAACATATCAACACATTCTAATTAAAAATTATGCGTTTCTGAGTAATGATTTCGTGGCTAGAATTAAGTAATTTTTGACGATTGACGTTTCACTCTTTACTGGTGACAATTGGGGTAGTCCTTTAGCCATTGCTCCAAGCTTGAATATGAAAAAAAAGGGAAATAAGAAATGAATGAATTATTTGGACAACATTGCATCTAATATTACAAGTAATCTGAATGAGTGCATTACTCCAGAGAGCATCCGTTGAAATGGGATAGAAAGATCCCTCACATTCTGGACATTCGTCATGTGATGCTCGACGCATTTAGGAGAAGATCCACGATCCTCAGTGTCAGGGACGACAAAAATTTCACCAAGCAAACAACTTCAATCAGTGACGCTTTCTCAAAATTCAAAGAGTGTTGAACTCAAAAAGAAGAATAGAGCGTGAGCGACTGATTTTTTTGAACACTCGCAGGACGCTAAAATGCAAAAAAGCCTTTCACTGGAAAAGAAAAAATCGATGAAAATAGCCAAAATCGGGAAAATAGCAACGTTAGCTTGAATGAAAACAGGTGAGGCAAAGTTTCAAAAAGGAACCCCCAAAATATATACCAAGGTTGATACAAGGAGAAAAGCGATACACATACATACGAAAAATATTAAAAATAATGAATTGAATACAAAACCCTAACAAAGTGATGTAACATATGCCGATAGTCTCAGAAAAGTCAAACCCAATCCAGGGTAAAGGAAAACGTTAGAACCAAACGTTTTAAAAAAAGGAGTCCCATGGTGGGCGCATCAAATGTGCTAACCGCATCGGATTCGCGAACCGCACATTGGCACTGAACCGAAGCCAAGACATCTAGCTGCCGGAATGGAATTTCTACCGCTTTTTAATTGACACCGAAGCAAAGGTACCCATTCTCTCCGCAACTCGCTAAAATAAATTGATCCCTCCCAACATGCTGCAGCGAATTCTTCCCCGTTTCACTTTTTGCCACTAGGAGCTGCTGGTGGACTTGAAGAACCAGTCCTTGATAGACTCCGGAACCATTTTGAGGTCGTCTGGAAAGATTTCAACCTGGTCCAATGACACTTTTTCGAAGAAGTGTCTGATCCACGTATTTGGGCTTGCTGTTACTAACAAAGAGTTTTCTGAGGTCATGAAATAAGGTATTTACCGACCTTCTAACAGCTGTTGGTCGTGTCCACTCCATATGCTCCCTAAGTCAAACAGGGAATGTAGGCTTTGCGGAGATTAAAGGCGTGTCTAAATGGCCAGACAGTTTCTGATCTTCTGAACTTCTATCTTCGTTTCTTACCCAGAGCCGTTCACCATTAAGCGATCCTGAGCCTAAAACAAAAGACTCTCACTTGATTGGGTGGTCTGCAGAGATTTTCCAGACATTTGAGACTGAAATGATAGCTCATTGAAGCTGCACTTGTGGCGTTTCCTCAATTAGAAGCATCCCTAGCCTGATACAGTGATAGGCGCAGCCGTTGGGCCTCTTCTCCAAACAATTGAACCTAGCTCAACGGAACTACAACGCCAACGGTCGGGAGTTACTGGCCTGGTATCTCGCCATGAAATACTTCCATTTCTCCCACGATGGCAGACCGTTCACAGTGTTCACGGACCGTAAGCCCTTCACGTTCGCTCTTAAATAGAAGCCCGTCAAAGCGGTCCCTCGCCAACCTTGGCAACTGAGCTTCATGAGCCAGTTCACTTCTGATATTCAACACGCGTCTGCCGAGGACAACGTCGGTGCAGATGCTTGGTCACGTGTCTCCGAGGTCACAGTCCCCTCCACAATTGATTTTACGGCAACCGCCGAGGCATAGAAATAATACGCATCGCTTCAGAGCCTAAAAATAGATTCCAAGTATGGATTCAAAGAGTTTCCTATCTACGGCTCAAACCCTTACATATTCTATGAGACCTCGGAAAAGCGATCGAGGTCATTCATTCCGGCCGCTTTTCGCAAGGAAGTATCTCACGCTGTCCACGATCTCAAGCACCCAGGCATCCGGACAACGAACTGATTAGTAACAGGAAAGTACTTCTGGCTGTCCATGAACAAGGACATCAGTTCTTAGGCCAGAAAGTTTATCGCGTGTTAGAAGTGAAAAGTCACCAAGCATGTAATGAAAGAAGTAGTATTCTCTCGGTTGACCAAACGCTTTCACTCCATTTATCTCGACATTGTTGACCCTTTGTGATAATCGCACGAATTCAAGTATTGCCTCATAATCATCGACAGGTTTACGCGTTGGCCTGAAGTAGTACCTCTGATTGACTCTGATAGCTTCGAATGCTATCTCCAATAATGCATTTAAGCTCGCTGTTAAGACCGAACTCAACTGGTGGAAGAAGTTTCTGCTCTCGGTGAATGATCAAAAACTTGTTTTTCTACCGAAGCTCAATAAGCAAGCGGGAGACGTCATCATACAGTCCAATTTGCCTGGTAGACCCGGTGGAAGAGAAGCTAGAAAGAGTTATTTATAATAGATTTCTCTCTGTCATCGAATATGGAGATGGCTTATCTGAACAACAGTTTGGTCTTCGTCAAGCTAGATTTGAAGCTGATTTGGCGACGTCATACTCTCTAAAAAATGCTGTGTCGTGATGATGATAAACGTCAAAAATGCGTAGACGTCAACTGAAAATGAATAAAAAGCTTATTGGCTGAAACGGGTGTCACAAGTTACTTGACTAAGCTACTCGAAAATTACCTTTCGAAAAGGATACATTAGTACAATGCGGATGAGAGATCTAATCAGGAATATCACAGGGTTCAGTGTTGGATACTTTGCTGTAGGCCGTGATATACAAGAGGCCCTTATTATGGAGATGTTCAGCGGGCTTAGGTCAGCAAAGCAAAAGGCAAAGACAGTCTTGATTACCAATAGTGGCCACATTATCACTTTAAAATCGGTTAAGTCCCTGGAGGTGGTGGTTGACGCGAAAATCAATTTCAATGGCACTTCGGCGATTCCTAGCGTCACCACGGATGATGGCTAACACTGAAATCATGACATACATCCGCAGATTACTTCTGGCCGAAGTGGTTCGTTCCTCATTATTATACAGAGCAACAGTCTAGAAGGAAGCACTAGCGTGTAAAAGAAATCGAGGGAGGCTAAACATGACGTATCGCTTAGTGTACGACACCTTCAAGACAATCTCAGGTGAGGCAGCGTGTATTATTGCGGACCCGCTCTGGGCGATGTTCTATTGTTAATGATTCTGCTACGGAAAGAGGAGCTTGGAAAACTTTCTGAAAATTAACCTTAGCCCGTAAGAAATTGTCGGGAAATAGTGAAGTCAGGGGAAATCTGGGAAGTAATTCTTTGCGGGGTTCCGCGAGGGAAAGTGGAAGGAGAAAATTAAGCTTCTTTGGGAAGTCTTACGGTAAGCCAAGGCACATTGCTGTACACCGATCATGATGACGCCCAGAAGCATTTCATCCTCCACGTGGTACTTAGGAATGGCACTAAATAAGAGTAAGCTGCTATTTCGGCACCAAAAGGATTGGAGAAGGATTTTATTGAAGGCCAAGGATTTAAGCAAGCAAGCGAACGGTTAATGAAGATGATAGTGATATTTTCTGGAACGGGACGGAATATTGATGTATTTTTGAGATGCGGGAGAGGCAAATCCTTCGAGCACTCAGATCTTAGTGGTCCATTGTACTCGATTTTCTCATCTAACGGAATATCCCGGATTCGTTTATCTATCGCAGGATTTCCATTAGTGGATGTGATGCTACCCGCTGCAGTTGTAGCATATCAACACCATATATCTGATGTCTGACGTTTTCATAGGCGGGATACCCACATAGAAAATGTCCCGCGGATTCCGCTTCCTCATTACAGGATGAACACGTATCATCTTGGATAATTCCTATTCTGAACATATGCCCAGCCTGTGAATTGTGGTCATTCAGAATGCCCACAATACTTCTGCAAGTTTTCCTGCTTTTCGACGGGATAAACTTTCCAATATGTTTGGTTAGTTCTGACAGGAAAAGTTTGGTGTGTCTAACAGGCATTAAGGTTTCGCCACCTGTCATTATGGGAAGCTTGTTGTCAGTTGCAGCATCAGCTAATGCTACTAACACCCCAATTGGTGGTTCCGGTCCAGGCATGGAATGAGTTGAAGCCTCTTTTGCTAAGGCATCCGAGATTTGATTTTCCTCTACACCACAATGACCAGATACCCAGAGTAATTCCACCGTATTTAATCTAGAAACAGAGTTCAATCGGCTTCTATATTCCTGAACGATTTTTGAAATGATCAAAGTTCTACTCAACGGCCTCAATGCAGCTTGACTATCGCTAAAGGTTGCGATACGTCTGCCCTTCAACTGCTCGTCAATCATCCAGGTTGTCGCTCTTAAAATCGCATACACTTCAGCCTGAAAGACCGTTGTGTATTGTCCCAAGGGAAAGGCCCACATCTCGTTTTTATTCGTTTTTCCTGCTCCAGAACCATTTTCTGTTTTTGAGCCATCGCTATAGAAGACGTCACTATATCCTGATAGACGGTCTTCTGGTTCGTCCCAGTTTTCTCTTCGTTTCAAGATAACGTCATATCTTCTATCGAACAGATGTATGGGAAAATCCGAAAATTGGAGGGCAGTGCGAAAATTAGATTCAGTTTTCCCGATAACTCTTCCAATGCTTTGTGCCCCCCACGTCCATTGCTTTCTCAAAGATCTAATCGAATTAGTCTATGAGCTGCTCTCATTGCAGTGCTCTGAATAAACAAATCCAAGGACTGTACATTGAGTAATGCATTCCGAGCTGCGCCGGATGGTGCTTATGGCCCCGGTGATACCCAAACACACAGTTCTTTGCAGTGTGGCTAGTTCACAGCGAAGAACCTTTTGTTTCACCTTAACCCACTACACTACGGATGCATAAGCGAACATCGGCCTAATGATAGCAACATATATCCGCATTACTATCTGAGGCCTAAGTCCCCATGTCGAGACAAAGGACCGCCTACGCAGCCCATAAGCTGTGGGAGCTCGTTTCTTCTTTATCTCTACATACGTGTTCCAAAGAAGCCTCTTGTCTAGAATAGCTCACAGATATTTTACTTCTGCGGAGAGTTGAAGGGTTGTACTCCTTATCTCTGGAAGGCAAAAACCATTCAGTTTCCTCCTTTTTGTAAATAATACCATTGCGGTTTTATTTGGATTCACTAAGACACAAACTGCCAATTAAATCAACGGCGCGTTGTGTATTTCTACACGCAATTCCGAGATCTCGACCAATAGCCAGCACAGCCAGGTCATCCGCTAATTTTGAACGTGCATTGGTGGATTTTGCAGTTCGCGTAGTAGTGAGTTGATCAACCTATTCCACAGAAGTCGCGACAGCGCACCTCTTTGAGTCCAGCCTTTCGTCGTTTCCGCTGTTAAGTAGCGATCAGCACCCACTTCAGCACACAGCAATCTCTGCGTTAGCATAGCGTGAATCCACTTTATTGGAGTTTCGTCAACACCATGCTCTCTCTGGCGGAATTACAGAGTTTTTGGAGGGGCGCACAGTCGAAAGTCCCCTAAATGTCCACAAACACCCCATCGTGTATTCGCCTTCTAGATTTGCGTCTCTATCTTTGAAACAGAAGAATGAAGTGGAGACTCACAGGACTTTCCACGTTGGTAAGCATGTTAGTTTTCATTTAGTAGGTGCGACTTTAGGGCCTTCTCGCGAATGTGACGCTCAACCAATCTCTCCAGACATTTCAGCGAGAATGATGTTAAGTTAATTTGCCTGAAGTTCTTTGGGTTTGAATAGTCATCTTTCCCAGGCTTTGGTATGAAAAAAACCTTCAGTTTCTGCCAAGAGGAAGGCACATAGCCCAGAGCAAGACATCCTCGAAAAATATTTTTTAGAAGTTGCTTTAAATGCTCTATACCCTCCTTTAGCATCGCTGGGTAGATGCCATCCATGCCAGGTGCTTTGAGTCCAAATGATAGTATAGCAGCTCTCACCTTTTCATTGGTAACAACCGCCCTCGCAGTGTGCCAATTCTCCTTGGAACACCTTCGTGTTGAATGGTTCGCAGAAACCGCCAATTCACTTTTTCCCACTTCTGAGACCTGTTCTCCCGGGTAGTGTACTTCCAAGAGAGTATTTAGATTCAATTCAGGAGGTCGTGAAAGTATCATCCGGTTTTCTAAGAGAGTTCAACTTGGCCCACCCATCCTTATTAAGGATTCTGCACAGTCTGGAAGTCTCCCTTTCATTTGCCAATTCCTCACAGTATGCTCTAAAGGAGTCTCGTTTCGAACGTTTTACGAGCCTCTTATATTCACACTGGGAGTTCCGGAAATTTAGCCAGTCCTCATCTTTATTGCTTTTGCAAGCACGATTTAGAAGTCGTCCGGTTCATTTCCTGATTTTCTGCAGTTCTTGGTTCCACCATGGAATCGTTTTACCACGTTGGCCTCGGGAAATAGGACAATCACTTCAAAGCACTCTAAAAGTGTGTGATTCCGAGCTTTCAATGAATCTTCTATCGCCAAAGGAGTCCTTAGTCGCCTATGGAGCTCAACTTTATTGCCAAGAAGTTCATTGAAATTTGTCCAATACGTTTTCCCAGGATTCCGCCTTTGTCCCTAGTCGCCTTTGTCGGACTAAATTTTAAGTGAAGGTGAAGAGTGAGACTTCATCTAGCACTCGCCGAGCTCTAATCAAATCTAATAACTTTGAAATGCAGATTGTTAGGTCAATTACTTCACTTCTTCTTGGCCCCAAAAATGTAGGGGCGTAGCCTACGTTCGCAGTCATCAGACCAGCTGAAGTGATAAAATCAAACAGTTTCTCTCCTCTAGGATCGCATTTGCTACTGCCCCAACAAATATGCTGAGTGTTCGCATTACAACCTATTAAAAGTTCAACGCCACTTGATCCTGCATACACTACCAGATCCCTTAGTTCTTGCGTCGGCGGAGGGTACAAAGAAGCATTAGGTAAGTAAGTACGCAGAAGCAACTATGACGTTTCCCCTCTTACCATTAACCTGGTATTGTAAGTTGACCGCAACAAGGTCCTGGGAATAGAATTCTCTCAGCATGGTTGCCTCTAGCAAATCAGAACCCAGGGCTTCAGTCTCGAGGATCTTTCATAGAAGAAGATCCTAATCCCCGTGACTGATCCAATACTACAGATTCTGTTAAAACGAACCCATGACTCGTGAACCAGAAATATATAAGAACAGTCTTGCAACGTCCATGTCCTCATTCCCACGAAACTTCGTCAGTGCCTTCCGTTGTTGTCGACTAGGAGCCCTTCCAGGTTCACGGTGTCCGGGCAGCATGGATCTGTTTTCACATACCGGCGTTAGACCAGTTGCGTCCACCTTATCAGCTTCCCTTTCTTCCATTTTTCCGGGTACAGGTGGAGTTGAAGGTTCTGACAGGCAAGCCTGTAGTCCCTTCCCCTCTGTGGCTAAAGTTTCCTGTTGTTCGTATTTTAGAAGAGTTAGGCAACAGTGTCACCGACAGGCCGGTTATAGTCAGGTTTCCAGTTCCTCTCCTTAAGAGAGTTGTTGTACTATCCTTTCTACCTGACCCCGCCGTAGACAACGGGTGTAGGTTTTCCACTGAAGTGGAGAACCTGTTGTCCACAGATTTCTCCGTGGAGGAACATGAATTTGGTGAGGCCTCAAAAATCGGTGCCTCGGCCCCGACCTGATTTCTCAGAGATTCGAAGCCTGCGACTACCACTAGGAGAGCTACAATCCTTTCATCCACCTGCGTTTTTGGACAACCTTAGTGTAGCAGTAAACAACCACCAGCTTCCCCAATACGACAAGGTGGTGTCCGAGGAGGAGAGGGACGGACTAAATAAATTTAACATTCGATACTTTGTCTCTATCCAAGTATGTATATCCGTAAGTAACGCAGCCCTGTAACTACTAATTGCAAACCTTGCACAAACTATCTCAATTAGTTCAACATTCTTCTGTTAATAATTTATGCCTTTCAAAAGGTGAATAACTACAGAATGAACCATAAAAGTCAAGTGGAGAAAAATGTCTGCCTTCTGGCGACATATCGCACATGTTTTCCTGAATGAATTATACGATTCAACCGAGTGAATAATGGTTTGGCTATTTCTCCGACAATTCGACTAATTTTTAACAATCATAAAATTTTCACTCAACATTTGCAGTCTTTTGTCATCATTCAAAAATACGTTCAGCAACTTTCGAAGCATTTTGAGATACTCCATGAAGAGCTACCGCCTCCAGGCAACGCATTCCATAGAGAATTGATGACATTCTGGGTTAGAGTCGGAAAGTTCAAATTGCGGAGAGCAAGTGAAATGACCCCATTTCCAAGGGCTCGTCAGTGTTAGATGTTCTCAAAGGGATTATATAATTCTGAAAAAGAATTTTGTTTTCTGCTATTGAATTTATGTCTGAATGGTTCACAGTTTTTTCCAAGGCTCGTTAACGAGAACTATCTTTCCTGGGTGATTCCGTCCTAAATATTGACGATTTCTCATCTGCGATCCTTTCCATTAAGCGTCAATAAAAATCAATTGCTATCTGTGCAAATTGCAAGTGGAAATTGTGTAAAATGATCAAAGCGAACCCTTCACATGATGGAGACCAAAATGGAAATTGTTGCAAAATGCGAATGCTCAACTGCACAACCCTCGTTTCTTGAACCAGAAAGAAACTATAAATATGCTAAATACCAAACTCGTTTTCCGGCTTTCAAACGGGAAGCGGATGCATTTAAGGTGAATGATTTTCATTTCCGCTAGCATATTTTCCAGCCCCGTCCACCCTCATTCGTCCTTTGCATTTCTTCTCGTGTTCAGCCGTCCTTCCGGTAGCTACATGGTCTTTTTATTCCGTACAAATTCCCTTCGAGATTCCACTCCACTTTCCGTTCAATTGAATAGCATAGCAAACATTCAATAAAATGTTTGTGTGAAAATTGCAACATTTCGAAAACTCTTCGTTGCCTACGAGTCAGATACCGGGGCCAGCAGTCAAGGCAAGGCAAGAGGGCGCAATCCGTTGCACCAGGAGACGGAAAATCTACCACCTCCAATCCACTCCGTAACGGTCATTTGGTACAATAAGAAGGAAATGAAATGGAGAAAGTATCTATATCTGTATATTACCAGAGATACGTGTGTATGATGGGTTGTATTCGTCCTGGATTATGTACGAATCTGTATCTGTATCTGTGCTATACTCGTAATTGTTTCAATATTGCCAGATCGCTACGTCTGAATGTTTGTTATTCAGAAATTCGTAAGAAAGCAAGCCAAGATACAATAGGATTGTGAAGAAAAATAAACGAGATTCAAGTGAAAATTGGATTTTTTTGTTTATTTTTCGCACTTGAATCGTTGATGGAAATTAGAGTGTTGCAAGTTCGCCTGCTAGATGAAGTTTGGTGTAACGAAACCCGATGGGGATTGAATTGCACATAAAGTAAACAATTAGTAAAGTGACTTACAGTTTGTTAGGAAAAGGATATTGGTATCGAAATTGCAGTTTTGACTTTGCACACGAAGGTCCTTGCGAGAAAGGAGGGACAGAACTTGGTAGCTTAATCAGATAAACACTGGGGTAGCGATGTTGGTATTGGAAGGATTGTTTCAATCGGCCTTAGATCCTGCTGAGTTAAGGTCTGAATTTGCGTATGAACTGCATCCAGGCGGACATTATATTGGGTGGCTGAAATAGTCCTTAATAGTCCGGTCTGGCATCAAATGAATGCAGACTTAGGACTACTCAATCCCCAAGCAAAAAATGTTCTGATGTATTTTCCTGACAAGCTTATTATTACAGAAACCTGGTAATTCTGTCGGTGGAATGCTGTTATTATCAAGAAGATTTGGACTACTACACTCTGCCTACCGCAACAGCAGTATGTTGCAGCATCGCTCACGGAGCTAATCTCACCGGTATCCTTTCCTGCTAGACATTGCCCCTGGGTGCATGCAGAAGTTCCTCTACCCTCTTCACAGATTCTACAGATAATGTCTTCAGATGCCCTCCGTTTCACTGGGTGGAAGTTTAGCCTTCGGCGACCTGTGTATATACCACTATAATCCAAAGGTCCTCCTCGGCCTGCCAAAGTTACGATGGCAACCCCACGAAAGCTTCAGTTCAAATGTTCCTAGAAATGTCCTAGACTATTTCGTTTCTGGTAAGCTTGTCTTCCTTCCATTGATATTTATCTTCTTTAAGTTTCATGATTGGGAAATCCCGTCCTAATCGCTTCAAGATGCTCGTTTCCTAGAATGGATTGCTTTCAGCCCCAAACATTCCTATCTCACGGGTGGTGTTACTGCTCCTTTAGCTAGCTTTTCTGCTATTTCATTGTCTTCTATTTTAATGTAGACTAGAATCCACAGAATGTAAACTTGGTTGCAGAGGATCAAGCCACTCCCATGTCAGTCTGTAGTTCACTCGGCTATTTTTGAGTATCTTGAAGATCATCTGGTTGTCGATTAGAACTGGAATGTTCTATTTTTTCCTTCCTTTCCTTTTGAGGTGAGTCAGTACACCTATCTATTTGGGCCTGAAATATGCTAATGTCCTTCCATAGGCCGGTAGAGATAAAACTCAGGCCCTGGGTGAAAATTATGCGAAGAAACTTGACCGGTTGAAAATTCTATTTCTTTCATTTAAATTCCTATTCCGGGCTCTCAGAAAATCCTGAAACCAGAAAAAAACTGAGGAATCCCCCCCCTCACTTCACACCTGTGCTTGCCCACTCACTGAATGTGTTTGTTTCTTGATCTTAAATTAATGACACATATTCCATCCGCCGTGAAGATCCGTGTGCGTACCAGAAGTCTCTAGCTCTTGAGCGCGTCGTAATCTCATTATTTCGTCAAAGAATTGGCTTATCTTTAGTGCCAGACAAAAGAAAGATAATTCCAGTAGGAGCTTCGGAATTAAATGTTACTTGCAGAAAGTATAAAACCAGCGTAATCGGAAATTCGTATTTAAAAGAAATCTGAGGGCTAAGAAGGCCTGTTTAACTTTCTACGCCTGGGAGAGGACCTTTTTAAGGAAATGAGGCCTTCGACCGAGGATAATTCGCCCCATCCCACATTTAACTGGATTCAAAGAACTACATGTGGACGTACTACTGGGACTCTGCAGTCCTGCAGATGGCATCAATGTGCTCCAGAATATCTACATTAAATACGGTGTAGCGTGCAGTGCTGTCAGACTACATGAGCCCGCATACCACAGTAATATCCTAGAGGAAGTACCTCTGGAACTCTGGGCATTCCTAAAGGACTACCCCGCACCCGTACAGAATTAGGACTCAATATTCTTCACCGACGAATCAAAGATGGTCCGTGGAGTCTGTGCGTAATCGAGTCGTACGGTCTCCTAGGACTCGATAGTAGATTGCAAGCGGAAGTACTAATGATATGGGAAGCCTGTCGATGGCGTTGACATGATCCTAGCCCCTAGCGCAACAAAGTCGTTTATACTGATGGGCGACAACCTCCCCGGGGGGGCAGTGAAAAAGTGCGCTGAACAGTCTGGGCGGTTGACTTAAAGTTATCTTGCTTTTAGAAGAGCAAAGAAGGGAATGACGGACTGGCTAGACGGTGCTCTGATCTTGATAGCCCCTCGATGAGCGTGGTTTGTGTCCCGCTGGTGAACGTCAGAAGTGGAATCTACTCATACTACTTAGCAGCCGCTGTCAAGGAGAGTTTAACCCGCCTATAAGAAGACCAGATTTTCTGCAACTGCCGTATAAAAATACGGCACTCGGTACCAGGCACTGATCTGTAGGGGATCACGCCGCCAGATTCAACGTGCCCTACAATCCGCATTGCCTAAGCTAAAAAGAGATTTCTACTTACGGGGTGGGACAGCTGCTATCCTTCACGCATGATAAGGACTCGCTCTGAAGATTTCCTTGCTCTTACGACAGTAGTCATGGTCTTAGGAATTTGTGGCATTAAAACCGCGCAGCTCATCGCTACCTAAGGAATCTTTCGTCTATAGGTACTGCAGACCATGTCGGGTAGGGAAAGATACAATCAACCTTTTGGCAAATGAACTTTTATAAAAAATTGTATTTTTACTCAGAATCATGTAAGAACTGAATGGTATGTCCGTGGTCTTGGACGAAAAACAGTAGTTGTAATAATTCTTACTCAACTGTGACCCAAAAATACCATAAGAGCTCTTTTTACTCTGGTTCCCATGCTATCAAATTCAATGGCTGCTTAGATACCAGTTGAATCTCATATCACTCACTCTTGTCAATTATCTGTCGGGTATATGATGTATTCCTATTATCAAATGCAAAACCAAAAAGGAGACTAGACCTAGGGTTCCCAGTCAGAAGGATCTAATCCAGTAAATTCGTCAGAGCCATTTGGTCCTAAATTCGTATTCCTAAGAGCAATATTCTGTTGTATGTCAGGCGATGTAGGATGGAAAACCTACATATATTAAAATTGAGCCACCTCTGCAAATTGGATCTTGATTGGAAAAATGCCGTGTTCAGTAAGAGCAAAACTGTGGTGTAAATTTTTGTTTTTGATCTAGGCACCATTTGATTTAACCATTGATAACTAGAAACTTTAGTGCAAATCCTCTCATTATTAACAAAAGTTTAATAAACAAAACTTTGGTTTTACCTTCCAATGAATTTACCTGCACTGTGTGATCATAGAATATTGGTATGGTCTTAAATTGAAGGGCTGACGCAGTGAAGGTCCAGATATGGCATGTGTTTAGAAAAAAAAACCTTCATTTTTTAACACTTCTTAAACGTTATAGCTTGTGAGGACTAATTCTGCAGAGACTTTCTCGGTTCGTGCATCGTTAAGATTAGCAACGCCTGGGAGGGTGTAAAGCTCAAAGTCATCCACTACGACGAGATTCCCTGGTTGCCGAAGATCCGCATAGATAAAGACAAGCTCGTTCAATCCCTGCACCTTCAAAACCCCAGAATTCCCATGGATGTCTGGATAGTTATCAAAGAGCAGAAGCAGGAGCAATAGCAAGGTAGACCATGAGTCAGAGCCATCCTTGGATGGTTTGCAGCCACCCCAGCCATGCGAGACTATCAAATCCGTAATTACCGGGGATAAGATCGGCTGGGCTTTAAACAGCTTTTCCGAAAATAAATCTTCGGGTCCAGATGGCATGATGCCAGTCATGCTACAGAAGCAGCAGGAAGTGTTGTGCCGTCGCTTGTTAAGATTTACCGGAAATGTATCTCTTTAGGGTACATACCTCAGTCTTGGAGACGAGTACGAGTGGTTTTCATTCCGAAAGGATGCAGACGCGACCATGAGCCTGCGAAAGAGTTTCAACCAATCAGCCTCATCTGTTTCGTGTTGAAGACCCTTGAACGCGTCCTAGACACCCACTTAAGGGCAATTATAGAATGCCTTTCTCTAAGTCCCAGTATGCCAGGCAAATCCATAGAAATCCGCACCATTGAGTGGTCACTGCAGTGCAAGCGGTATACCCTAACTACCTTCTTGGATATAGAGAGAGTGTTCAACAGTCTTAGTACCAACGCGCTGAAGGAAGCCTAGCGGTATGAAATTGGAAGGATATATTATGCATTGGATTATATACATGCTAAGTACCAGGATAACCCAATCGGGTCTAGGAGGCAATCACTTGACCAGAGCTGTGAACGGAGGCACGCCTTAGGGTGGTGCCATCTCTTCCGTACTCTGGTTAATAGTGGTAGACGAAATTTGGCAAATATTGGACAGCAGCGGTGACGTATGCCGACGACTTGGTATTATTAGGGTCAGGGATATTTCCGTCCATTAGGAGCGACATTATGGAAGAAGCGTTGCGCAAGACGCGGACTCAGCATAAACCCAACCAAAACAGAACTGATGCTATTCACCACCAAGACAAGGGTACCTGGATTCCACCTACCGCGGCTGAATGAACAAAGAGTCGTTCTTTTCTCCATTGTAAAGTATCTAAGATGTAATCCTGGATCCTTAGCTTAATTAGAGATTGAATATAGAACCAAGGGTTTGGAAGTCCTGCATAGACTTCTATGCCTGCAAGTGAACCTTTGCAAAGAAATGGTTTCTCTGGTCGAGGATGGTTCTCTGGATGTACACAGACGTGTTGCGTCCAATCCTAACGAACGGCTTTATTGTATGGTGGCAGGCTTTGAGCAGTACAATAGAACGAAGCCTAATAGAATTCAAAGAATCGCGTACGCAGGTGTAACCTGAGCTCTGCAATCTTGCGCGGCAGATGATCTCAATTTACTACTGCATCTCCTCCTCCTAGACTTCTTTATTCAATACGTTGTAACGTGCAGTGCCGTCAGACTACGTGAGTCCAGATGATGAACAGCGAAGCCCTATGGCCATTGTAACATCCTCCTTTTCTCGAGTACACACAATGTAACCGAGTCGTATAGTCTCCCAGCTTTCGCCAGTGTATTCCAAGTACTGGCGATACTGGCTGGACATGATCCGAGCCCTAAGCGTAACATAGGAATTTTGACCGACTGCCAAGCGGCAATTAAAACCTTGTACTCAGCGTAATATCCTCCAGGCTGGTAGCGCAGTGCCAAAATGTACTGATCAGTCTGGATGGTACGTTCAAGGCCAGCCTTCTCTGGGTTCCCGGTTATAGGAACATAGAGGAAAATGAGCGGTCTGACGGATTGGCAGGAGGGCTCTACTCTTGACAGTCCTTCGGCGGGTACAATCGGTGTCTCGCTATCAAGCACGGAATCTACTGGCACTACTCAGCAGTCGCAGACCTCAGATGGCGAACGCTCATCACCTGTGCAACAAAATCCGATCACGAGAGCTCCTGTCCCAGAGGCATGCAAATATATATAAGATTATGGCGGTCTGCACGGGCCACTGGCCCAGAGAGATCATGCCGCCAGGCTCGACATACTCTACAATTCGCAGAAGCTGCGGAGAAAAGGGGGAAACACTCAGGCACTTACTTTGCCATTGCCCGGCTTCAGCTAGAGTCAGGCTACAGACACTGGGTAAACCATTCTTTCGGGACCTCAGGGAGATTTCAAGTTGCAGAGTGAGAGAGCTGCTTTCCTTCGTGAATGTTACAATCTAGCTCTTGAAGATCTCAATCGGCTGGATTCTGCCTCCCTGCTCTCATAACAGCATTCACGGTTTCAGGAGCTTATGGCTTGAAAATGGCACACGACAGCACTAATTGGGCTCCTCGGAGCGGCTACTAAACCTATCTACCTACCTACCCTGTCAAGAGGAGAGGATGGCATGGATGTGTAGAAACAGAAGAAAGCTCCTTCTTTCTAATTCCGCTAGATTATTCTAATGACATAACGTGATTGGCCGATGGTCATAGGCTATGCTGAATGGCCGGAGAAAGCCAAGAAGGGTGAGCTATCCCAAAACCTATAGCCTTATAATTTTAAGGCCAGGATGGTCTATGACAATCGACCAACCGCGTTAAGGAATTACATTATTGTTATGGTCACCCCCTTGAAAAGCCATGGCACCTGAAAGTGCGGCGGTTTTCATGTGTAGACGGTAAGGTTTAATTTTTAACGCCAATTCCACGGAGGTATGAGGAGAAAAGCTGGATGTCCTGCTTTTCGTAACTTGTTGGAAAATCTTGACACAGACCATCCTTTCAAAAGTTATGGTGCTTCATCATGGTGTAAAATTGAGTTTGCCAACTTCATCCCTGGAGCGAAAGATGGTAAAGAAGGTATATGGATGGAAGAATGCCCATAACGGTCACTACTTCTAAAAAAATTGCAGCTCCTTGAAGAGGGGTTATTTTCGTACTGGTGCTCATTCGCATGGGATAGGGGGCGTCCCCCTATGTAACCGCCCTTGCCGCGACCATGGTTTCTTTAACAATCACTATATCGATGATACGAAAATAACTCCCTTTCGGGGCGCCATAATCGGATTAGAAAGGATGTTCTTACTTTTTCTTGTACATGGCCTGCCAATCTCCCTCTCCTCATGGGATGGATAGTGTTGAAAATTCAAACTTCACCATGATGATCTACAACAGATCAAAAGAACTTTTTAAGGGGTGCGGGGAGTTTAAAGAGGAGGGACCTTCCTCTCACCCCTTCATAAACTCCCCACCTCCTCAAGGGATAGGGTTAAAAATGCATCCTTTACCCTTCAGTCTCCCACTCGTTTATTCCTAAATCCTTATGACCCTATATCAAAACTCCAAGTCTTCAAACTTTTACGCTAACCTAATTTCTTCGGCGATCTTTCAGATGCTCCATTATTTACAGATTTCTAATTTCCAATCAAATATCTTGGAAGATACTTTATTTGATTTCAAAATATCCAGCAGAAAAAATAACTCCCTCGTTCCCAAAGACATAAATCCACAATAAATGCAAACACTTGTCCACATCTGTGCGTGCATACTCAGTTGTTTATTTACCCCAACGGCACGAGCTGTTATTGGGAAATCGACTTGAGGAAAGTTGGATGATTTTTATGTTGCCTTAGGTTAGTTTAGAAATGCGATAATAGTGCACGAGTGTGACGTCAATGGTTCTTGGAAAAATAAACATAGTAAAAGATTATGTTGATGTTTTATGGTAGATGGGGTGGAGTTGTTTCGTGCTTCCGTGTGATGTAGGCAGCTTATTTTCCCTATTATAATGTCCCGATGGAGACGGTCATCGCTCGTATACAGCTCCTTGCTTAATTACTGAAACTTCCTTTGTTTCCTGAACGACCCAGAGCTGAAAGGCTTTCTATACATTAGTGATGCCAATGGACATAACTTTCCTATTTCACGGAGGACTGCTCATCACACGTTACCACAACAATAATGGGAACATCGTAAATCTTTCGTCCTTCTGTTCGACGTAGTTTAGTCGTAAAATCCGAACTAACATTAAAATTTCCCTGGGCCGCCTTATGATTAGTCTGTCTTAAAATATGCTAGGCCGCCACTATACAAACCATGCCGTGCCCGGACCACTAAAGCTGAAATAAATGCCACTCCAGAAAATATGTCTCTCCAGGCCAGCCCATAGGCCGTTTTCATTACTTGCACTCGAAGACAGACAACATGTTGGCAAGCGAAGGACACAGGAGGCAGACAAACAAATGGACGAATTCGACTCAGTCCGTTCATTTTGAATTTTGAATACGCCGAATGGGTAGTAAACTATTTGGCTGGCGGCCTTCTAGCATCTCAACGGACTCGACAGAATTCGATTGTGACGGAGTGATTTTTACGAGCCCCGTTCAAGTCGTAAACGGACGAACACGCAGCCAAAAGTGGCTTCAACCAGTCAGCCCAGGCCACGATGGGACCGGCTATTCTGGTATTTGCCATTTTTACGATCGAAACTTCCTTGACGTTTTCGAAAAACTGCCAATTTACGAGCGTTCATTCGTTTTGTGGATCACTCAAATTAAAATGCGTCCTGTACAATAATACAACAATACGAGTACTACCCCCCAAAATACTACTAACTGACGGACCAACGGACGCTCCTGATTCGGTGCCAGCCTGAAGTAACTCAGGCTGGTTCCTCAGCAAGTGCTGTGTATTTTTTGTAATGGCATTTCGCTCTCTTAGCGCTGTAATATATTGCGAATATTTATCGCACTGTTAAAATGAAAATGAACCCAATAAATTTGATTTTTATAATCATGGACGGATTTTAAAATGAATATGCTCTTTGCTCCGTTAAAATGGAGGCTATTCTTGAATGCAGTGGATGTAAAAGTTATTGGTTTAAAATTGCAAGAGAAATCAAAGGAAATATGAAATTGTTATGTATTTTCTGGGATTTCGGAAAGGCATTACTGAATTACAAATAAATTTTCTTGATTGGTGGGAGGCCGACAACTGAAAATCCCGAAATAGACTAGTTTCTAGGAGAAATTAATATACAAAGGCCTTCGTAATTGAAAGTTCTTGGCAAGTTTATTGGGGTGGAGGGTATTTCAAAGCCTAGTCACCATATAGTGCCAGCCTCTTGATTTTTTTCAGATTTTTTGATTGGGTAGTTTCTGAGAATGGATCCGTCAAAGAAATCACCATTTTCGACCCCCACACTCTCTACCTTTCCAAAAACTAAGACCGACTTCGGAAAGTACTAACGGAGACCTTTCATTTGATACTCCACATGGTTATATTCGGTAAAAAGAATTTACACCCCCTTTTGCAGATATGAGAACGTAGAATGATGTAGCTCACGGGCGTTCACAATTCCCACCTTTGCACCAAATTTGATGTAAATCGCCGTTTTACGTCGTTTTCGAGAAAAATGCATGTGATAGACAGACAGGCAGTAAACAGTGTGAGGTGTTGCCAGATCTCTTTTCAGGCGCATGGATAAAAATGGCTACAGGAAGGTCACCCAGAAAAATAAACCAATATGGGCGAAGAGAAGGTATATAAAATTACGGTGCAGGAGCTCAGAAAACCAGTACTGGCGACTTTTGGGAATGGATAACAGGCTTCCAGTCGTCGATATCCCTCGACTGCAGTGCCTTAGTGCTGGACAGCTTGGCCACCGTGGCATCTGATGCTACAAGCAGCTTAGTCAAGGAAGTGTTTAAACCGAGGACATCGCTCCCTAGAACACTCAAAAAACGCGCAGAAGAAAGCCCCGATTATACCAACCGCATTCGAGCGCAAAGGGTTAGGGGAGGCTCTTCAGTATCGAGAGCCGAATCCGTTTATTATTATTATTCCGTTAAGGGAAAGTCGCACCGCATCCTTGAAGAACTATTGTGCCCCTTTTACTGGTTATAGTGTACCTGTTGATCATAGTATCTCAAGCAGGCCAGTAACCGTTAGGAACTTTAGTATGTTCCCCACTTCCAGAAGTTTCAGCTTTGCATCTAGTATTAAGTGTTCTCCCAGATGTATCGACCTACTTTGCACAAGTGCTGGACACTGTCCCAGGACGTGCATAGAGGTTTCGTCCTCCTCCTCACAGAACCTGCAGGCAGTGTCCGTAGATATCCCTAGCTTCCCTAGGTGGTAGTTCAGCCGACAATGACCAGTGAGAATTCCCACTATGATTCGGAGGTTCTTTTTGGTGAGGTTTAAGCAATCCCAATAAGCACCCTGAACTGCTCCATCCCTGGTAGGCCCGCCCAATATAGTTCCCTCAACCGTTCCTCTTCATTCCTTAGAGTCATAGCCATGAGACCGTTTCCGATTCCACAGAAGGGTTCTGACCCGTGTAAAGGCATCCCTGCTCCCTTCTTGGCTAGTTCGTCCGCTGCTTCGTTGCCTTCCAACCCAGTATGACCTGGAGCCCAAAGTATCCAGACCTTGTTGGACGAGCCGAGTGTATTCAGTCTCTCAAGGCATTCCCATACCAGTTTAGAGTTCACATGGTTGGACCTAAGTGCCTTGATCGCTGCTTGGCTATCGGTGAGAATAGGTATGTTCTGCCCCCTGTAGTTCCTTTGGAGATTAAAGGAGGCACATTTGTCTATGGCGTAAATTTCCGCCTGGAATATGCTAGTGTACCTGCCCATTGGCTCAAAGTACATTTTCCTTGGACCAATGACACCGGCACCCGCTCCCTCTGCTGTGAGGGATCCGTCAGTGTACCAAGTAATCAGTTGCTGGTTTAAGCCGTATGTCGCAGCCACGCTCTCCCAGTTTGCCTTGTTACTCCAACGTGTTTCAAACTTCTTATCGAAGTGAAACCTCGTTGTCATGTTGTCCCTCGGTATCAGTAATTCGGGATACCGCCTAGAAAGGATATCAATCTTCCTTCGATTTAGGCAGCTCCCCGCCTCACTCATGCTACCGGCCATCCTGAATATTGATCTCCTTGCCTGCATCTGTATGTGCAGATGGAGAGGGGTTAATCCCAGAAGGACCTCCAGGGATGCCGTTGGGCATGTCCTCATTGCCCCACTGATACACACGCAAGCCAGCCTTTGGAGCTTATGTAATTCCCTGGCTTGTGTGCTTAGTTGGGTTCTTTCTGCCCAGATTACCGCTCCATAGGTAATCATTGGTCTTACTATTGCAGTATATATCCAAAGTAGTATCTTCGGGCTACAACCCCATTTTTTTCTTGCTATGGATCTGCAAGTCATCAGAGCCCTCGAGGCTTTCCGACAAGTGTTTCCGACATGTGTCTTCCAGAGTAATTTTTGGTCTAGCGTGATTCCCAAGTATTTGACCTCTGTTTCTCGTTTCACCTCCATATCATGTAATGTTATGGCTTTCAGGTGATCCAGCTTACGCCTCCTAGTGAATGGTACTATGGTGGTTTTGGTTGGGTTGATCCGCAGTCCCACCTTCCTGCACCAGGCACTAGTAACCCTTAATCCAGTTTGGATTCTATCACATAAGGTATCTTCATATTTGCCCCTACAGATTAGAACAATGTCGTCCGCGTAGCCCTGGACTTGTATTCCAGTATTAGTTAACACGTCCAGGAGTTCCTCCACTACCATACTCCACATCAGCGGCGATAGTACTCCGCCCTGTGGACAGCCTTGAGTGGTGCCGAATCCGTTTAGGAGAAGCTCAACGATTATGAGATCTGCTCCAATATCCAAGACGGAAAAAGACCTGGGCCTCAGGGACCCGGTTAATGCCAGGAAATGTGCAGAAAGAAGTATGGAGGCCTTGGAACAGAAGTCCGTCCTGGAAGAGTCATCCTTTATTTTGCTCGGAGCGAAAAGTATTGAGTTCTCGGAATTCAACCGTTGCATTAAGGTTAAACCATTGAAGCCAAAAAATTGAAGGGGAGAATGGGAGTCCATCGCGAGGCGATCATCATTTCAAGCGCGGATAGTATGTCCTATGCAGACATTCTAAGAAGAGTGAAAGTTGACCCTGATCTCAAAAAGGGTGGGAGGGGGGGAATCTCATGCTAGAATTGAAAAGGCCCGAACAAAGCAAAGCCGAAGGCCTCTGCAGTCACGTCAAAAATTTACTTGGGGAAAGTGCAGCCGTGCGTGTTCAAATGCATGATATCGCTTACAGTGCAAGGACCTAGATGAGGTCACTTCTAAGGTGGAAATTTGCAGGAGGCGTCGATTGTAAGCCTTAGAAATATGTATGGAGGTACACAAACGGCGACCATCCCACTACCAGCAGAAGCAGCGCGCAAGCTGCTGGATGTCGGAAAGGTCCGTATTGGATGGGTAGTTTGTCGCCTTAGAGAACAGATCTCATTGAAGAGATGCTTGAAGTGTATCTTGTACGAACATCTAGCGATGTGTACACAGAAGAGATGCTTGAAGTGTATCTTGTACGAACATCTAGCGAGAGTGTACACAAGTGAAGTTGATCGATCTGACCAATGCACACGCCGTGGTGAAACAGGTTACATTGCTCCGGATTGTTACAAGAACCCCAAATGCATATTGTGTGATCAAAAAGAGGGCCTGGAAATCGGCCATATTGTCAGAAGCGGCGAGTGTCCCGAGTTCAAAAAGGCGCTAAATGCAGTGAAAAAATGAGGTTGATTCAAATCAGGCGGAAAGGTTAGGAGGTGGTTTTTGTGGCTAAAGTCCTCCCAACAGGCTGGAACATGTGTACCAGTGTCTTTGGAGGATTTTAACCTCCGGAAAAAAACAAAAAGAGGCAGTAAATCGATTTTAATAAGGTTTTGTTTTACACAGAACCTAAGGGCTTCTATAGGGCTTTGTTTCACACAAAACCTTAGAAACCTTCCAGGATCTCTGAGAGCTTTGTTTCACACAAAACCTTAGAAACCTTCCAGGATCTCTGAGTTGATTATATTTCAAGTATTTCGACCATCTAAGGTACAGAACTGTGGGAATTGATTAGTGAATTTGACCAATATGAGCAAATTGGTATTGACCTTGTATAAGGAGACGCCAAGGAGAAACAAAAGATTCTGTCGAGAAACAGAAACTTTACTGAACAAATGGCAAAAAATTTGTTTGCGCCAAGAAAGGAGCTTTTCCAGCCAGAAAAAAGGAAAAGGTTGTTGAGGAGAATTTAACATGTCGAGTGGCATTTACTGACAGCTCTTCTTCTTCTTCAATGATGCGACAGACCAAACCGGCCAGGATAAACTCCCCCCCCCGTTGGAAAATTTCAGCAGCTTCTTACTAGCCTCGTCCACTAAGTCCTGCCACCGTTTGCATGGCTTTCCACCGGGCAGCGCATTTCGGGTGTGCCTTTGAATACCTTGTTAGGTATTCGCTTGTCGTCCGTTCGTTCGACGTAAACGACCAATGCTGCTGGGTCGTCATAGAGCTGGTCAGGTCCATCTTTTACCGGTCGAAGAATTTGGCGTAGAACTTTACGATCGAATATGTCGATGGACTTTTCTAGTGCCTGCGCTAGAGTACACGCTTCACAGCTGTAAAGTAACGGAGGTTGTATTATGAGTCTTGAACGGTCACTATAGTAAAGCAGTATGTTTTAGTTGCCTTTCTGGATATAAAGGGACTTAACAATGTTATCATCTACGCCATCAAGGAAGCCTTGACAAGTAGGAAAATCCAGTCTGATCTGGGAGATAGTCACTTATCCAGAGTTGTAAGTAGAGGGTAGCGCCGTCGTTCCGGTGCTCTGATTGATATTGATGGACAAAATTTTACGCATATTGGACAGGAGCGGAATGAAGGTGCTGCGACAAGTTGGTGATATTGATGCTGATGACATGGTGACATTTGTGTCAGCTCCCTCTATTTTAAGTGACATCATAGAAGAAGTGTTGGGAAAGGTGTGCCTGTGGACGGCAAGATGTAAACTCGGCAATAATCCAATCCAAACGGAACTGATGCTATTCACCACCAAAGCACGAGTCACCCTTCCGCAGCTGAATGAACAAAGCTAGGTTCTTTTACCCAAAGTAACTTATCTGTGGGTTATTTTGGATTTGAAGCTAAATTGGAGATTGGTACATCTTCGCTGTGTTTGTCCTCGCACTTGTATGAAAAACTTTTTGACAGTTTGTCTAAACTTTTTATTATCAGAAAATTTCCGAAAAGCCATCTTCGTCGTTTTTAACTTCCATAACTTAGCATCAACTGGTATCATACATTAGCTAACTAGACGTGCAAATGAGCTGTCAGTACCTATTAAAACATATTTTCTAATCTCTTCTCTAGTTATGTCTCTTCTTCTCCCATGTGTCTGCGTTTTTACTGAAGTTGGTTCACTAAAAATATTTGCTGGAATCATGCGCTGCAAAAGAAATTTCTGTCTTCCAGAAATGTCACTGATCTTATTCATCTCAGGGCTATGATCCGCGAAATTATTCCAGCACGCCTGGATTCCTAGTCGGACCTCAATAAATATAAATTTTGTCAAGAAGAGGCCAAATTTTGAGGACGTTGACTTAGGATCTTGCATGTCCTAAACAACTACTCAGCTTTAGTCTAGCTTAGACTAAAACAACTGGTGGTTTAGTTCAATATAATTCGCAACCTTGTCGTGTTTTTGCTATGATATAAAGGAGCGTTTTCCCACCTGTTGCCACTTTCGGTCACGCTGCTCCCAGGGCAGAGGTGAGGCAGCGTCTGAAGAGTTGCCTCTGCCCTGGACGAAACCGCTAGACATTCTTGATTTTTTGATTTTTCTACAAAAGAGAGTTGCTCGTAATTTCAAACTCTGCTATATGCGTTTAACCAAAAGAGAGAAAAAGATTATTAAGACAACTAAAATGTCTGGATTTCATCTCATGCATCACCATCAGCATTGTACACTTCACGAGCTACGAAGATAGCATCAAACGCATTTGAAATGACCAAATTGATATTGCGAGAGTCAAAGACCATCCTGACTGGCCAGAGGTGACCAAAAGGGGAGAGCTAACACAAAAACTTAAAAATTTGGCGAAATCGACAGTGGAGGTCCACCTGCAAATATTAAAATTTCATCGAAGCGCTCTGCCGACACGTGCTTGCTCGTCTTTGTGGCAGTCAGCTCGAGAGTGTGGGGAGTCCTTCAAGCGTTTCGATCCCTCGCGTGTCTGTTTCACAAAAATTCACGTGTCCTTCGCCGCGGATCACATCCTCGACCGATGTTTCCCCTGCCTCAATGTTTTGTCAGGCGCGGCCTCTGAGGTTCTCGCTCTTCCTTGACATCCTCAGGCCATTTTTCTTCTACATGAGTTTCATGGGACTAGAGGAGGAGTAGGGAAAAAAGAAGGTCCTCAAATTTAAGAAAAAAAAACTTAACTAGATAATTGTTCTTCTTTTTGAAGTGGTGCTTCCGATTTCTCCATTAGCTTCTCGCACTCCACTCTTTTGCAATCGAACACATTTCCGGACTAATAATTTTCGTGATTTACCTTACGCCTAAGAAATTTTTACGCGCGTTATTCACGAGACGTAATCCTCCATAAGTCTGCTTTTCCTTCCTTAATTTTCCAATCGCCTGAAATTAAATACAGCATTCGACCTCGACAATTCCTGATTTCGAAGCTGCCAAAAAGGCTCACTCCCTACAAGACACTAGAGCAGAATTTCTTGCGACCAATCTCCTCCTCCAGCAAAAACGATCTTCTATCCCATCCCCCGCTCATCAGTTGTCTATCCAATCACCCGGGATCGGTACCACTCGTCCTGATTCCGCTAAATAGGGCCTTGAATGAATGTGCATTATCACATTATTCACTTGCACTATTTGGAAAATTAAAATAAAATTTGGAATTGTGCAAATATAAATGAATTCTTGAGGTTAGGGAAAAGGGACCAGTAGTTAGTTTTTTTTATAAAATAAATAAAATTACTCAATTTAAAAGGGAGTGTCTGATGAGATCGTCTTTGCCCTGAGATCGAAATCGATCAGCCACACATTTTTATCACAGAACAACTTCCCAGAGTATTGAAAATACCGATTCCGGGTTAAACAACTTCCCAAATTTGGCAGTCACCGCCACATCCTTGCACATATCAACTGATTCTCCGCAGGAGGGAATCCTGTCAAAAACTATAGCTGCTGAAATAGTGGCAACAACCCTATTTGAAAATTGAAATACAAGCTTTTACATTCCCGCGACATTAACAACGGAGCTGGGCACACAATTCAAAGCCGAACTACGCCAGGCTTAGTCCAGTTTTGCCGGGACCAACAAAATTCAGATATTTCCATATTATCCCATCTCAAACTGCATAGTGGAAAGATGGTACATGCTCCTGAAAGCGTTGCTGAAATGCAAAATCGGCGCTCTCTGGTCGCTCAGTCTAGGTCAGGTCTCCAGTGGTATTGTCCTCCTGATGATTCTACAATGTCTTGAAAGGAACAAATGATAGCATGTTCAACCTACAAGGGGGAGGGGTTGCCAAAATCATCAGTATAAAGTGAATCAAACCATCCCATTTCATCCCGAAAGGTTATGTAAAAACCCCAATCCTAGAAATCCTGGCAACGAAGGTGTTGGAAATCATGTAGATGTCGCATCACTTAAAGTGGCAGACCCGATCGGTGGCGTCACTTGACGAGTCCCTTTCGAGGAAAACAGGCACACACTTCTCAGTACATTTCACTTTCACTTAAATAGCAAATGGGGAGTGTCCCTTATTTTCTTTTCCCTAGGCTCATTTGAAACACGATATAACTTTCCATTGTAGATACTTTCTCTTAGCACCTCAAAGAAGAGAGAGAGAGTGTTTTTTCCGTGCTTCTTCCCTTGGAGCGCTGTATTTAGGTTGTCTCTTCTTCAGTTGGCCACGAATGGAAATAATCCTTTGGTATAGGCAATTTCTTGTCAGATTTCGCTAGCTTTGATGAGATTGAACTGCCTCCAAGCCTCGAAGACGTCAAGTCTCCTAAACTCCCAATCTCTGTTTCTGACTTGTCCCCTGACTTCCAAAGTAATGTTCAATTTTTTTTTTAATTCCATAAGCACATAAAAACCATAAAGTCCTTTATTTAAATAATTAATTTTCCCCAAAAATGAACTGCTAACAACTTCGCCAAATCCCTCCTGTAATAAAAGCAAAGTTGGTGCAACTTTTTAATAAACATATGTAAATATGTACATGGCACCCATGTGAGCACATATGAATCTTAAATATGTTCCTGAAACATAACCGGGAGAAAGTTGATTATAAAATGACCGTCATTAATTATATCCGCTACCGTTTTAAAAACGACGAATGATGATGAGCCTGCCAACGACGCTATTAAAGTTGGTTGGGAAATCTCTTTACATTCCACCGACAGCCGACGCATGGGAAAATCACATTTACGATATGGAGTCTCCTACCGCACTCAGGGACAGGGAGGCTAAATTCCGAAGCAACCAGGAGCATATAGAAGGAAGTGTATGCGTAGATACTATAGATAGATACTCTGTCCTGAGCTTCTTCTGTCTCTAATATTTAATCAATATTTTCCCATCCTGCCATTGGAAATTAAAAACAAATAATGCTAAAAGGGATTGGACATTACGGCAGATGGAAACTTTGTTTTCTGCAGATTATCGTTTGATATTATCATAAAAGTTGTTTATCGATTGTACTAATGGTTCGCTTTTTTTGACTATAAGGAATGATAATTTGTCGATTACTTTATCTAGCAGCTTAGCTAGATCGGCTATAACATTAAGTGTTATCTAGCGATAATTTCTACGATAATGGTTTTGATGCCTATTTTTGGATAAATAAGTCGCTTTTAATTTTAGATTTTATATAGGCGGATATGATTCAAAGACATTATTGATGGCAACTGAAAGATATCAGTGTTAATCCGATTATCTCCAATTATTCTTTATCAAATTATTTTTCAGTTCCAATATAATGATTATTCAGTTCTCAAGTGCTCAAAAAAAGGCAAATTATCAAAATTCAAAATCTATTTATATACGATTGCCAATTCTCCAACCATCGATGGCGTCCCTTAAGAGAGTTTCCATGGACCAGTACTCTACTTTCATGACACAGCTTTTATGTATTTATCTTATTCTGTTCTTACACATGGACACATCTTAGAAAGATATAGTCGTTCCAGTTCAGCCACACGAGCCTTGAAATTAGAGTGGTCCTGTGTGGGATTTGCGCTCAGTAAAAATCAGTCCTTATTTCGTGAAATGGTTTCTGCCCCTGGCTCGTTCCGCTAATCTTCAATTCTCAAACAGTGAAAAATCACAGATTCTGAATATTTTTATAACCTACCACGTCCAGGTCAATACGAGAAATCAATCAATCCAGAACCGTGAAGGTATTGGATGTAGCAACTACTTTGTCGTGCGAGAGCTGCGTAGTACTGCATGGTAGTTTGTCTCCCTGAGCGTCCACTCAAACCATGCCCTGATGTTAGGAGTAGCCACATCCATGCGCTGTCATCAATCATATGACTCCGCAGACATCTTGACTGGGATTCAGGGCATTTTCTATTGTTCGTAATCAAGCCCCTTCTAACCTGAATTCCACCTGTCTCACTCCTCCCTTTGTGGAATACCTTCACTTTTCTGGCCGCTCCGCTAAAACAAGCCCGGTCAGGCTAACCGCAAAAAAGGTCCAATACTAATCCTCAATATGACGGCGCGTCCTTTCTGGGTATTAATTTTTGCCTAAGCTCGACAAGTATCCTGAAACACCTATTTCCGCGAACCTGCCTTCAATTTTACTGTCAGAGTTGAATGCGTCTTTATCATCCTCCAGGTGACATGTTGGGTCTCCAGATGACATATTGGGTCTTGAGTCCAAGGTTATTTCTTTTTCGATATATATAGAATCCTCCTCTTCACAGGCACGCCTCGAAAAATTTGCTGAAAAGTCGCGTTTGGTCTTCACTGCCAACTTTAAAGGTGGGATCTTTTCGCTGCAAAACCTCCGCATACTTTCCAAAATTCCTTCCTGGTATCTGGACATATTGCTACTGCTCATGGGGTTGCATCTACGTTTGCTTTTCGCTAATTTTATTATGAAAATACAGAGTGGTCGATTATCTACGGTCGTTTTTCGACCTCTGCGGCCTTGTTATTACGACCCTGTAAATCCCAATCAGACGATTTACATTGATATCCTCGCATAGTTGTTTCTTTTGCTTCTACAGATATCCTCTTTTAGGTTGTCTTTAAACTGCCTTTATGCTTCTTCTCGTTCGCTGCCCCGTTAGTTCTCTGGTAAAGTCTTCGTGAACCTCTAGCAAAGTCTTCTTCATTGCTAGGTTGCCTACTAGGGGGCTATCAAGCCCTATATATGCATTGTGGTATCGTAGGTAGCCGTGACCCATCCATCACCCCAACGGTTCATTGCATTCACTGGTAGTCTGACGATGGTGGTCTGCGTTCCACCGCTAGAATTTCATAGCGCTTTTGATATTATAATAATCGTTGGTGCAACAGTCAGGTCCTTGAGGTGTGCTAGAGCACTTGATTAAAGACCGTAACGGTACACTACAGTAAACTGTAGGAGGCAATGTGGTCAGCATTCAGCTTACCCGAGATTATTACCCTAACGTTACGCTACGACAGCCCAATGCTCTAACCACTTGAGCCATATTAATTACTAAAATCCGCTAGCGTCGAAGTCTTCCTCTGAAGTATCATGTACCTCTTATTCCATAGTAATCTCGAATATCTATATATTTACACTGTCGTACCTATTAGCCCCTATGTCCACTCCTGCCCCACGTTATCCGTAACAACTTTGGGTTTCTGGGGCTCCAATATGAGATCTCTTTTTGGGGATGGTCTAATGCGGCTAACATTTTCCACCTAATTCGCGAGTTTTTGATCTACCTCAACCCTTTTGTGATTATCAATTCTTCACTTCATTTGTTCATACCTTCTTTCTGTCTCTTTTTTTAGGTGCTACCTTTCTCCATATCTCACCTCTGGGGTCCACTATTATGCTATGTTAGTAGTTACCAGTTAACGCAGTTTCTATGTGGTCACTGTAGGTATCGCAAATATCTACACATGTTTGGCCATAATGACTCGCCAGCATGTCTAACATTCCCAGACAGGAAAGCAGACGCAAAGCATGCAATATTCGCCGTTTCGCGGCGTGGAAGACCAACATTCCGAGCGTACATCTTCTGGTGGGTCGCATGGTTCAGGCGGAAGACAAATGGCAGAAGTAGTGTCTTCTTCTTCTTCAGCCTTTGTCCCGTTCACAAGCGGGGTCGGCTCGTCGTAATCGGCTTCGCCATTTGGCTCTATCGAATGCCTGATCTGGGTGCAATCTCGTGGCTTTCAAATCCCCATCCAGCGTATCAAGCCACCGTTGCTTAGGTCTGCCTTTTGGTAGTTTACCATCGACTTCGATGTTCAGACCAATCTTTGCAAGTGAATTCTCGTTTGCACGAATTGCGTGACCATACCATCGAAGACGCCTCTCTCGCAACTTTTCCACGATCGGTGCAACCCCATAACGATCGCGGATATCCTCATTTCGGATGTGATCTAAACGTGTGACGCCACTAGTCCAACGTAGCATCTTCGTCTCCATTACCGCGAGACGTCGTTCATTGTCTTTTATGGTCGGCCAACACTCAGAACCATAGAGAGCGACTGGACGGACGACATTGCGGTAAATTTTAGATTTGAGACGTTCGTTGATACGTCGATCACAAAGGACAACAGTTGTGGAACGCCACTTCATCCAGGTTGCGTTAATGCGCGCGTTTCATAACGCAGTTCTCCATTGGCTAATAGCGTTGACCCGAGATATTTAAATCGCTCAGATCTGGCTCAGAAGTAGTGTCATTCGTAACTAATGGACAAAAAGAGCTCCGTATAGCCGAAAGGAAAAGGTGAGCGAACAGCCATACAGGAATGCCCCCGTGAAGTAATATCTAACGACAGTTCCGCGGGGCGAGCTGTTGAAGGACGTACGAGTGTGGTTTAGTGCGTAGGCGCGAATTTACGCCGACGAATCGTGCACATCAGCGGTTTTTGTTGAAGTCTTTGGAAAATTTCACATCATGACTTGGCCGAAAAAAAAACAAAAAAAATAACTGCTTGTAGAAATTCCCTTACTACTCTTGCCCTGCTACTTGCTGCCTTCTTTGGTTTACTTTGGAGATTTCGGTATTCTGCCTCCAGCTCTCAGCTTCCGGCTAGAGACGATGATCACAACAACGAAATTCCCAGGTTGCATCAGTATTTCGGTGTTCTTTGGTGGTGCATACGACAGCGAAGCATTGTAACGTCACCAGCTTCCACTATACGCTGACACAGTTCACCCATCATTTCCATCGTTATTTTCTTGGGGGCGTCCTCTCCTTCGAAACCGCCAAGAATATCCCTTCCTAGAAAGTCGTGGAAGAGTAGTCAACCATCCTAGCTTTTTGCTTCCACTGTAACTTTCACTCTTCGATCAGATTATCTCTCTTACCCACGAGGTACTCAAGTATCTCAAATCGATAATCGAACCTAACCCTCTACCACGGAATGTTGTCGTACATCCAACGTTGGCTAGTGAAATGCCCAGGTCCGCAAAGATTTGGATGAGGATTTAGCATCTTTGCATTTGTCACTCCGCTTACCCACTACGAGGTCCACACATTAAAATCGGCGACAATTATTTAAGAGCTATGATCCCTAATGTCCAACAGTCAATTGTCTAATGTCTCCTCATATTGTGCTACCTCTGTGGGGATTAATAGCTGTATATATGGACGAAGCTGATGTTTGCTTCCACAAAACCGGCTTCCTCGAATTCCATTGTTTGTTACATGGCTTGTCTTCCAGATGCCCACATCGCAACGTTACCATGCCTATCCTTCACCTAAGTTGCGTTACCGTAATTTCAATATGGTTCACAAATTACCGTCATGTCTACATCTGACTCTCAAATGGCTTGTCAAAGCGGATTTTTCAGTGATCTTTCAGTGGTTGAGAGCAAATTGCATCAACCTCTTCTACCAGGGCAGGTCAGTTCCCTTTTAAGTGCCGGACATCTGCGTCCATTTTTCTCCCTGCGCATAATGCATCGTAGTAGGTCTCCAGTGCAATCCTTGATGAGGTGACTTTCTTCTCTGCACTTTCTGCGTTTTTTGACCTACGATATTGGTTGGTGTATGCTTTTGCAAAGTGGTAATATCTGGAGGAGGATTTCCTTAGAGATATCTGCTCCTTGGGTCTGTACATGATCCACCGTATCCTACTGCTTTGCCCGCGGTAATCGATTTATTCCTGGCTAATAATAACATCTGTGCACTGCCGTATACCTTGTTGATCCTTTTCATAACAGTCTTTGCTATATCGCTAGAATTGTGTTGCTTGTTCAATGGAGGTTTTTGAATTTGGTTGTCATCACGTGCTTTCTGTCTTCAATCATAGCTTGCTCTCCCAAAGCCTTCACTTGCCTGCAAAAGCTGTCCACAGATTTTTCACTGCGTCTGTTTAATTCCGGCATCAGATCCCTTTCTGTGTTCGCCTGCTTCACACTATCATCGAAGTCTATAAGTTTGAGATTTGCCTATTCTCTTCGGTGGAGGGCCCTTTGTATTTTTCGCTGTTTGTTTTGTTCACAGACACCGTCCTTATTTCCTTTGCCCTGTTTGTAATCTCGTTGATCGTGAGGAGGTGTCACCTGCATTGCCCGCGTGGCATTGGCACTTAATGCATGCTTGTTTTTCTCCAACATTACTACAAGTTGATAACTTAAGACAATCTAATGACCTACATCAGAACTAGGACGTTTTGGTGGATATCCCGCGTCCTCTTAGAAGGCACATACAGTTTACTTATCCGTCCTCAAGTCCTCCTGTGCTTTGTGCCAAAAAACGATTGTTTCAACATGGGGGCTACCAGTATTCCTTTTCTCATCCACGGCAAATCTCGACTACCCAAGGCCATCGTTTTCCCCGGCAGTGAGCTCCTAAACTTGAAGCTCTTCCTAAAAGAATGCGTCCCTCTTAAAGTGAGTTTATACTCCCAAGGCGAAGGTGAGACAGCACCTGATGAGTCGTCTCTGCCCTGAACCGTCAGTCGTCATTTATGAAAAATTGAGCTGGCCTAAATAAGGCTCTGTGGACCAAAATATACGAAATGGTATCTCCGCAATTGATTCGGTCGGAAAGCAAGAATTTCTGGGCGTTCTTTTGAAAAACACCTTAGGGTTTGATAGAGCACTAAACTACGTACTGTCAATCAACCAGGAAATTATGCGTATGCTTGAAGGTTATTCACCTTTCTTATCGATCTCTGGGCTTTCATACAAAACCTATAAATTGTGACTCAGGGATTTTCAATAGACCTCGGTGGGACACCACACGCTCCAAACCATTTTTTTCTCTATTGTGTCAATTTTTCTATCCAAAAATTATTTATCCAACATGCCTGCATGAATCAACATCGGTGATATATTCAGCATAAAATTCCTCTCATTAGCCAGTCGAAGGCCAGACTATTTCTCCTATTCAACTGTTACGTTTTATCTTTGAATTATGATGAAGTCCATAAATTTATGGTTGTAATAAATTCTCTAGGCGTACAGAACGGCCCATAGTACTCCAATGTGGACGGATTCCAATATCTTTCCGCCACCCTTACATCTCCGGCTGCTCTGCTGCCTCTCACACATTAGCCTATTATTTTATTGATTGAATGATATGACACTTGGATTAAAATTACGACAATTTGCTCACGAGACCTATGGCCGAGCCAGAGCAATCAACCAAGGTGGATATTTATGGTCCCGCTCCCGAAACGGGAAGAGAAGTGAAGAAAGTGGTCCGACTTCTGAGCAATATGAATTCATACATTGTAGGGATTAACTTGAACTGATTCCGCTGCTGAGGAGAAAATAAATTATAGAAATTTCATATAAATATCTGTATCCAAGCTTTATATCTTATTTTTGGCGAGGAGTCAAAATCATGGTGGGTATGTCATTTCCGGCTGTTTGTAGCTCCACTAACTTTTCACAATTTGTGGTATTAACTGTGACTTAAGGACGTTGTTGTGGGCATAATTTATTTGATGTTTTCTCTTTTGAGAAAGGTGATCCGCAAATAGGTCTGTGTTTATACAATATTTCACCAAGTGGAATTGTGTTACAATAATAGAGTTCTGGATGTGATTACGAAGTGATCACTTTGAAGTCATCCTCCTTTAAATGGAAGGGTACCAAATTTTGTAAAGACACATGCCTGTGTGTGTATATGTGTAGGGTGGGGGAGAAGCTACAGCTTCTGAGCCGTATTGGCCCATTGTACTCGCCGCCCCCGTCTAATGGAATATTCCGGATTCGTTAACGTGCTACCCGTCACAATTGGAAAACATCGGCACCAAAGATCTGATGCCTGATATGTCCTTAGGCGGGGCATTCACACAAGAAATGCTCCGCGGATTCTGCTTCCTGACTACAGGAGGGACACGTATCATCTTGTGTAATTCCTATTCTGAACATATGCCCAGCTAGTGAATTATGGCCTGTCAGAATGCCCACAATATACCTGCAAGTCTTCGGTTCTGGCAGGAAAAATTTGGTGTGTCGAGCAGCATTTAGGCTCTGCCACCTGTCATTATGGGAAGCTTGTTCCCAGTTTTTGAAAACAGACTTAGCCAATGCTATTGATACTCCAATTGCTGGCTCCGGTCCCGGCATAGGAGAGATTGACCCCTCTTTCGCTAAAGCATCCGAGATTTTATTTCCCTCTACCCCACAGTGACCAGGTACCCAGAGTAGTTCCACCGCATTGAATCTAAAGATGAGAGTTCAAACGGTTTCTGCATTCCTGACCGATTTTCGAGGTGATCAAAGGACTACTCAATGCCCTCAATGCAGCTTGGCTGTCACTGCAGATTGCGATGCGCCTGCCCTTCAATTGCTCGTCAATCACCCAGTTTGCCGCCCTTCTGATCACATAAACTTCGGCTTGAAAGACCGTTGCATATTGTCCCAAAGGAAAAGCTCACTTCTCGTTTTTATTCGAGAGGTAGACTCCGGCTCCAGAACCCTCTTTGGTGTAGAAGACTTCCCTATATCCCACCATCCTCTCTACACTTCAGGGTAACTTCATATCTTCTACCAAATAGATGTATCCGGACAGTAGAATCGGAAGGCATTGTAAGAACTAGATTCAGTCCTCCCAGTAGCTCTTCCAATGCTCTGTGTCCCCCACATCCGTTGTTTCCCCATAGATCTAATCGAATTAGTCTATGAGCTGCTCTCATAAATATATCCAGGGGCTGCAAGTTGAGTAGTGCATTCAGAGCTGCGCCGGATGTCGTGCTCATGGCACCAGTGATACCCAGACACACAGTTCTTTGCAGTGCGGCTAGTTTACGGTGAAAACATTTTTGTCTCACCTTAACCCACCACACTACGGATGCATACACGAATATCGACCTAATGATGGCAACGTATATCCCACATTACCACATGAGGCCTGAGTCCCCATGTCGAGGCAAAGGTCCGTCTGAACAGCCCATAAGTTGTCAGAGCTCGTTTTATCTTTACATGTTTGTTCCAAAGATTTTTTTTTAGTTAAAGTGACTCCCAGATATTTCGTTTCTTCGGAGAATTGGAGGGTAGGACTCCTCATCTCAGGGAGGCAAAGTCCATCCCGTTTTCTCCTTTTTGTGAATAAAACCATTGTGGTACTATTTGGATCAACTGACAGACCACACACACACACCGTTCCAAGATCCCGATCAACAGCAAGCACAGCCACGTCATCAGCATAAGCTTGAGCGTGTATTAGCTAATTTTGTTCAGTTCAGTTCGCATACTAGTGAGTCGATCAGCATACTCCACAGAAGTGGCGAAAGCACATCTCCTTGGGGGCAGCCCTTCGTTGCTTCTGCAGTCAGATAGCGATCGACACCCACCTCAGCGCACAGCAATTTCTGCGTTAGCATAGCATAGATCCACTTAATTAAAGCATCATCAATACCATGCTCTCTCGCGGCATCACAAAGCTTTTGAAAAGGCGGACAGTCAAAAGCCTCTTCAATGTCCACGAACACCCCCATCGCGTACTCATGATTCAAAGTTGCATCCTCTATCTTTGTGACCAAAGAATGAAGAGCAGACTCACAGGACTTTCCACGTAGGTAAGCATGTTGGTTTTCACTAAGTGGATGTCACCTAAGTGCATTTCCATGAATGGGACGCTCCACCAGTCTCTCCAAACCTTTCAGCAAGAATGAAGTCACGCTGATCTGTCTGAAGTTCTTTGGCTTAGAATAGTCATCTTTCACTGGTTTCGGTACGAAGACTACCTTAACATGTTGCCAAGAGGTAGGCACGTCTTAGAGGTCACTCTAAATGCTTCATACCCTCCTTTAGCATTGCCGGATAGATGCCATCCATGCCAGGTGCTTTCAAATGTTCAAAGGACAGTATGGCAGCTCTCAGCTTTTCATGGGTAACAGCCACTTTCGCCGTGTTCCAGTTCCCTTTGCAGCACTTGCGTATTGAAGGGGTTGCAAGAACCATCAACTCTCTCCCTGCCACTCTCCCATTCTTCCGGGTGGTGTACTTCCAGAAGGGTCTGTACTGAATCCAGTCTGGAGCTCGTGAAAGTACCGTCGGGTTTTCTAAGACCATCCAACTTGGGCGACTCATCCCTTTTGAGGACTCAAGGCTGTGCAAGCCTTGAAGTCTCTCTTTCGCCTTCAAGTTCCTCACAGTACGCTCTAAAGGAGTCTCGTTTCGAACACCAAACGAACTTCTTATATTCACGCTGTGAGTTCCTGAAATTTAACCAGTCTTCGTTCTTGTTACTTTTGCAAGCACGGTTTAGAAGGTTGCTTCCTGAGTTTTTGCGGTTCTCGGTTTCACCAAAGAACCGTTTTGCCGCTTTGGCCTCGGGAAATAGGACAAGCCTCTTCATAGCACTCTAAAAGTGTGCACTTCAGAGTTTTCAATTCATCTTCCAGCGCCAAAGGAGTCCTTAGCCGCCTCTAGAACTATACTTTATTGCCAAGAAGTTCATTGAACTTTGTCCAGTCCGTTTTCTTAGGGTTCCATCTTTGTACTGCAGACTGTTCGCCCGCAATAGTCAGATTGAATTCTAGATGATCTGACAGTGAGACCTCGTCTAGCACTCGCCAGTGTGTAATCAAGTCTAACAATTTTGAGGTACAGATTATTAAGTCAATTACTTCGCTTTTCTCAGTCCCACGAACGTAGGGCCGCACCCTGCGTTTGCAGATGGAAGTGATGAAATCAAATAGCTACTCCCCTCTTGGATTGCATTTGCTGCTGCCTCAACAAATATGTTGAGCATTCGCATCGCAACCTATTAAGAGCTCGAGACCACTTGATTCTGCATGCGCCACCAGCACTTGCGTCGGTGGAGGATATAAAGAATCATAGGGTAAATAAGCGAAGGCAACTATGATGTTTTTTCTCTCGCCATTTATCTGGTATTGTATGATGACCGTAGTAGCTGAGTCCTGGGAACAGTACTGCCTCAGCATGGTTGCCTCTAACCGTCTTGGCATCAGGACGCAAGCTTTCGGTCTTATGGATCTTTCGTCGTAGAAGATCCTAGCCCCTTTACTGATCCAATGTCACAGATTCTGTTAAATCGAACCTACGGCTCTTGCACCAGAAAAATGTAGGGGAAATCCTGTAGCTTTGTCATTCTCGCTGCCAATAGGTAGGAGGAAGCTTTGGCATGCTGCAGGTTGATTTGACCAATCTTTATTTTTTTCGACATGAGCTTAGACTATTGTGTTATGGAAAACAGTTAGATGCGTATGTGGCAGTCTGCGTGTGACGGGGTTTCCCCCACACTGTACCCCCAGAGACTCAATCGAGACTCGTGTTTGATTTGTCTGAGAAAAGTCGGACTTGGAGGTACCGCAGTTCCCTTGTTCTCATCCATGAAAGATCTCATCTCATCCTGCAGAGCATTCGTCCGTTTTCCACTTAACACCTTAATTGGTTTGCGGTGTCCGGACTGCATAGATTCGATCACTCGAACTGCCATCAAGTCAGTTCCGTTCACGTCTCTGGCTTCCCTTCCTTCCGCCTGTTCCTTGGAAGGTGTAGGAGAATTTACTAGCAGGCAGGATTCACTCTGTAGTTCCTTCACCAGTGCGAGCCCCCATATGGGGATTCCGCCCCTGTATGCACCATCCTCCGCGGGCAACTCCACTCTGAGAGAGCGCACCGAAGATACTGCGATTTGCTCTATATTGTGTGAGTCGAAGACCATCATTGTTCTTCACTCTCAAAATGGAGATGATGCCCTACAGTTTCCTGATATGACTGAATTTCAGTCTGTCTAAGAAAAAGTGGAGCACCATATGGTAACTTCCCCTGAGCGCATTCAGAGTCTTTTGATCCAGTTCGAATACCAAGCTGAAACCCTCCACGTTTACAGATTTGTCCTTCCTAGCATTCATGAACTTTACCCTGCAGTGTCCAAAGTCCATGCCCGGGTTCTGTTCACACAGCATGTCCTCTGCCTTCCTTTGAGAGCCTGGTAACCAACATCCGACATGTTCTGTCCTGCGTAGCTCAGTGCTTACAAAAGTGAACTTGGGCCGACCGCCGGAACTCAAAGTTGGGACGACCTGCTGGAGCCACTTTAAGGCAGCCTCGTCAGTGCACTCCAAATGGAGAAGCCCATCACGAAAACCTTGATTGTTAAATCGTGGCTTCGTTCTAGGCTCCAGCATTTTTTTTCCACAGGCTTTCCCGGAGGATGGTAAATTGTCCCTCTGACATTTTGCCATCCTTGGAGGAAACTCCCACGGCAGCAGTCAGAACAGAGGCTGCAACTTGCGCATACGTCCTCTTCTTTCCCGCCTTCGTATTCGTATTCCTATGGGAGGGACCAGCTTCATTGAGATCTCGCTGATTTCATCACCTCCCGGCACACCGGTCCTGATCCCCGCGAGACGCGTGGATGTAAGCCCAGGTGCGGGGCACAATAAAGAATTGGCCACAGGAGAGGTGTAAGTCTTACGCTTCTTGCGCGCATTACCGCTGACAGAAGAGCCTGGTGCGTCCACTGTGGATCTTACTGGGGTCTCCAGTTTATCCCCACCTTCTGCCGGAGATGCCACTTCCATGCGTCCGATTTCTGTGGACGTTACCGCGCCTAGTGGTACAGCCACGTCCATGTTCTCATTCCCAAGATGCTTCATCTTCGTTCGCAGTGCTCTCGTCTGCCGCCGGCTTGGGGCCTTTCTAGGTTCACGGTGCCCGGACCGCTTGGATCCATTTCCACATACTGGCGTTAAACCAGTAGCGTCCACGTCACCAGCTTTCCGTTCTTCCGTTCTTCCCGGTAAGGATGAAGGAGAAGGTTCTGACAGGCAGGATTCAGCCTGTAGTCCCCCCTCCTTCGTGGCCGAAGTTCCCTTCTGCCGAGCCTTCCTCTTCCGTTTGCGGGTAGATTTGGGCTGTAGTATCGCGGACGAGTTTCCGTACTTTCCTTTCTGGCTAACTTCGCCGTAGGCACTAAATGCAACCTTTCCACTGAGTCAGAAACCATGCCTTCTACAAATTTATCTATAGGCGAGTATGAATGTGGTGAGGCCTCCAAAATCCGCGCCTCGACCGCGACATGATTGCTTATGGTCGCGGGTGGATTCGAGTCTGTGACTTCTTACCACTTGGAAAGGGTCATATTTTGGACACCCTTAGTGTAGTACTACTACTACAGGCTCCCCCACTACGACAAGGTGGTGTCCAAGGGGGACATATGCTTTGTGTTCAATGGAACTAGACATCACATCCAAATGCCTACTCTTCCTCGCGATAACAAGATTAGATAAAAAAGGCAACTAATGTTTTGAGCCAATAAAAATAAAAATGAAGATTTACAAGAAAAAAATAGGTTAATATGTATCTCATGCCAGCAATGTTCATTTCCTGAATTGATTTATGAAACAATTTACTCCACATAGACCGCAAAGTACTCATAAAACTTAAGTTATTACTTGAGCAAAATAATCTTTTTGTATAGACATACATATGGTACATGCATATATATATATACATTACTCATCTCGTATCTAAATATACAGTGTCGTGCCTCATTCCACGCCTTCTTTCCATCCTTTCACTTCTGATAACAACAAATAGATACTACTTTTTACTATGTGCGGAATTCATACACATTCTTCATTGTGCACAGATAGATGACGTTGGTATCTTTATGAGAAAGTCATAAAATAGATATTTTTTTTTTATTTCTTTTCGTTTATACGGGATGGCTATGATGAGACGACGAGTACTCGTACAAAACTTTTTATTACACCCCAACAAATAAAGGCATCAAATCTTAAAAAAAAATCGCCATAGATTTATATTTTTTTTCATTTGCTGTAAATAAGATCCTGACAGGGTTGGAAAGTATCTTATCTAGCTTGCCTTTCTCCATATTGTCTATGTTGTCTACGCACTCGTTACTTAGTCACAATTGCACTTTTCATTGAAATCCATGTACTACATAACCCTCTTCGGCTGGTACTCGTATTCTTTTAATTTATCTGATTTCATTTTTCCCGTTTTATGACTATGTGTAATTTATGATGTTCCTGTCTTTTCGAATCCAAGTTTATTCAGTTTTTTTCTTTGCTTAAAATGTAACCAACATTAAACGAAAATATCAATACAAAGTGTGCGTTGTGATGCGGATCTTTGTCATTAAGTTGAAAGGTTTGTTGTCTTTTGACAAAAATTTTTATTGGGATTTTATGAGATACTGGCCGTATCTTTAAATTCAACAAAATTCTTGTCTGAACTGTAACAGTAATTTCGTTGAACATTTAACTGAACATTTACGAAAAGGTCATAGGTTTCTTGGAAATTGGAGCGGGAATACGTCGTAAAATGAGTTGATAAGACAGAGTCATGAAATGACAGAGGTATTATCAGGTGGAATTTATCTGATCCCGATCCCGGCCTAAGTATTTTATTGCCTTACACATTTTGCACACATCTGATTCCAGACCGAATTATCTTAAAGAATGCACATCTACCTTTTGTTCTATAGCACTGCATTCCAATGCCGGTCCACATCTCGGTCGACAGATTACATCCTCCATATTTCAGAAAACGGACAATGTGTAACCTGCGTTGTCTATGAGTCCTAGTTCTCTGAGCTGACGGTGAGGAAGACGAAGCAGCAAGCCTGTTTGCCAAACTAAAACTAAGTGGTCGAGGAAAAGCTCCATGTGGTGGCACCGGGAAACGCCGTATTCACTATGGTTTGCTGGCCCTGACGCAGTAGCCGAATGCTCCGAAGGACTAATTAGGAGATCAGACTTGAGTCTGCACGCGGATTCATCTGAAGTGGCAATAGGTCATGAAACCTTACCAGGGGTATACTGGTACTGCGGCGGTACATCGGAAGTACCAACCCTGAACTTCAGGGCCACCGCTTTAGACGCCCGTGGAATCAACTGACGGCCATCCGGTCCGGTCGTTTACCTTCTACCTTACCTTCGAATAGACGCTTGAGAATTATTCTGTCGTCCTTACGCTCGCCATCGCCTGCCCCCTCGAACTTCCAAATCTTAATATGGATACCGATCTCTGGTTCATCGTAGATTAGGTACAACTCACTGTTGTATCTCATTCACCATTCGCCGTCCACCCTCATTGGGTTTAAGATTCTCCCGATGGTTCGACCTTCGAAATCTTTGATTTTTGTTCTCGAGTCTCTCTCGGGATTGTACCTAAAGGAAATGTGTCAATGTGTCACGTTACTAATCCAATGCAACATCTTTGTCTCCATAACCGCCAGACGCCGTTCATTGTCTTTTATAGTCGGTCAACACTCAGAACTGTAGAGGACGATTGGGGGACGATATTGCGGTAAATTTTAGACTTACGATGTTCGTTGATACGTCGATCACATAGAATACCAGATGTGGAACGCCACTTCATTCAGGCGGCAGTATTGCGTGAAACAATTTCATAACCCAGTTCTCCATTGGTTGATAGGACTGATCCGAGATATTTAAATTGTTCAGTTCTGGGGAGGTCACTGCCATTGACATAATGGTACCTATTTCACGGGGATTTTTCGACAAAAATTTATTTTTTTTTGTGTTGCATGAGGCGAATAAGCCGTGAACATTTCGAAGAATTTCATTGGATAGATTTTGGGCTATGGTGGCAGCCGATTTTCAACATGCAGTTTCAGGAAAAACGCATTTAAAAACTAGAATGTGATTTTTAGCTATAAAACCTTAACTGGTCATTAATCTGCTATACCTAGTCCAACTTCCATGTGGTGGCACGGGGAAACGCCAGATTCACTATGCTCCAAAGGCCTAATTAGGGTGATCAGATTCGGATCTGCATGGGGACTTATCCTTTTTTGTTTTTCTTTATTGGTGGAGGTGAAAATCTTAAAAAGACGCTGCTGCGCCAGGTTACAGCAGCGTGTGTGATTCTCACCCACTAAAACCACCCTTTTTTTTCCGCCCATATCCTCGCGGGAACACGGTGAAGTATTACTTCGTAAGGAGCGCTCTGGTTTACACCAGCACAACCAAGTCACGCGTGTGTCGCGCTTTCCAAGTTCGTTCCAGTTCTTTCAGCTTCTTGCATATCGTTGTTATTGTTCCGCTTATCGCACTCCAGTTTGCTGCGGACCTCAGCATCTCCTTTATGAAATTAAGGGGTCAGATAACTGCATAATTTAATCGTTTAATCTCCTTCTTTCATTCGCAAATCTCGGACAGTGGGACAAATACTCCGGGTCCTCCTTCTTCGATAGAAATAGTGTGCCTCATTCGCTAGGTGATTCAAGGGAATCATTGCCGCGATGACACACACTGCCTCACCTGATACTGTTGTATATGCACTGCACTCCCTCAATGCGTTTGGTCGGAATGCCGAACTAAAACTTTTCTGGTTCGCTGTATTATCCAGTGCGCACGCCCATGCAGGAGCCACGTATAGCAGGATGGATTTCACCACCCTTGCGATAAACAGCCGGCGACTGGATTTTGGCCCTCCAATATTTCGCATCATCTTTGCCAGAGATGAACTAGTCTTTGCTGACTTTTCGCGAGCATAGTCTAGGTGCCCCTTCAAGCTCAACTTGACATTGATCATTATCCCCAGGTATCTAACGATCCATTTTGAAACGACCTTGTGATTACCAACGCGGATTTTGACAGTGGTAATAATTTTCCTGCGATTGGTAATAAGGACCGCCTCCGTATTATCTTCCGCTAGGTCCAACTTCACCATTTGGAGCCATGCTTTGATGGTATGAATGGTTTCACTTGCATACAGTTCCACGTCCTGATGGTCTTTCGCAACTACTACCACTGCCAGGTCGTCTGCAAAACCATTCAATGTTGCCTAATTGGCACGCGAAGGTAAACCACTCCAATTATCCAAGCTAAGTAATCTGAGACACCCAGTTTAGCCAGAGTGCCCTTAATCCAACCTCAGTTGGCTGAGTTAAAGGCATTCCTGACATCCAACGTTACCACTGCGCAGCACTTACAACCGCCCGATGCTTCCCGTTGCAATGGCATCAATCGTGAATCGCGCTTTGCGAAACCCATACTGCCACTCCGATAGACCACCAGCTAGCTCAACGAACGGAAGCAACCTGTTTTATATCACCCTCTCCAACATCTTCCCCATAGTGCCTAACATACAGATAGGGCGATACGAAAAGGATGCCCCAGGTGGTTTTTGGGGCTTCGGTAGCAGAACCAACCTCTCTTTTCCACTGAGCGGGAAACACTCCTTAAACCATGCATGATTCAAGTGTACTTATCAACCATGCGGGCCTGATTTTAGCAGCCAACTTCAAGGCTTTGTTCGGAATCCCGTCCAATCCCGGAGTCTTACTGTCTCCAATTTTTCTACAGATCTCCCGTAGTTCCTCCTCAGTCACCCCGGCGATTGGGAAGACGTCCTGTTGAACCATTGAATAAGGTCCCCTTTCTTCTTGTTGTGGAAAAACGATTGCGATTATTTTCAACAAAGGTCGTGGGCACGTAACTTTGGGTGATTTTTGTCCACGAATCTTGTTCATTACAACCTTGTAAGCAGCGCCCCAGGGGTACGTAAGGCACAACTGCTTGTAGCAATTCCTCTTGCTTTCCCCTATAGCCTTCTTAAGGCTACTTCGAAGATCATTTTATTCTTTCTCCACCTGCTGATGTTCTGGCTTTCCTCTGGTCCTTTGGCAAAGTCTCCTTGCTCGCAGACACGAATCTTTCAACAGCGCGATTTGTTGGTTCCACCAGAAGTTTGTTTTACTACCGTGATGAAACTTGCGTCGCGGCATTGTAGAGTCGCAGGACTCAGTTATCCGTTGACGCAACTGGCTCACTTTTTCCAACCCCATTCCCTTCGGGTCGTAACTTCCTTCTAAAGCGCAAGGAATGTCTCTTCTTCGAAAGGCCCAGTGGACCACCCAGCTATCCTGGTTTTTCCGCTTTTGATGTTCAATCGACTGTTGCCTCCCCTATTCCTGATGTCGAGAAAGATGGCCTGATGGTCACTGTGAGTATAGTGCTCACTCACCCGCCAGACCATTCCCGTCGCCAATAAGGTACTGCGGTAGGTTAGATCGCCGATTGAGCCCAGTCCTCTGTCTCGGAAAGTGGGGACGCATCCAACGTTGGCGAGTACGATGTTCAGCTCCGCGAAGGTTTCAAGCAAGATTTGGCCCGTGGTCTTCGTCACTCGACTTTCCCAGTCTAAACCCCATGCGTTGAAATCGCCGGCAAGGACTTTGGGGCGCAATGCTGACCACATTGCTTCTTACAGGATAGTGTAATCTTGTAGTGTACCGTTACGGTCTTCAATTAAGTGCTCTAACACATTTGAAGGCCTAGATCCAATACGGATTGTTGCGCCAACGATTATATTATCCAAAATACATCGCGCAAACCTAGCAAAAGATCAACACCTGAGCTAAAGTTGGAAATAAAACAAAAGATAAATAACGTCTCCGGTTTCTAATGCATCGACCGAGAGAGAAGATCCACGATAGATCGCATCCTCAATCGATGTTTTTCCTTTCTTAGATATACCATGAGGGCGTCTTTGCAGGTGCCCTCCCTGAGTTGACATCCTTACCCTGATTTATTGAAGAATTCCGCCTTATTATTGTGAGTTTTGCCGGGCTAGAGAGGAGAAAGGACAAAGAAAGTCCTTAAATTAAGAGAAATTTTGTTGAAATGAATTTCAATATAAAGCGGAGTTTCATGTTATTTGAAAGAAATAATAAAAATAAAAGGATCAAATAAAGTTCGCTGATTTTGTCGATCTGCGTTTGCTTAACAGATGGCTATGAGCCGAGGACCTCTTTCCTTAGACGGAGGAATTTATGTGTACAAAAGGCTCATTATGAAAGAGCAGGTGGACAACGACCAGTGCAGAATGTGTGGTTGGGCGTTAGAGACGTAGAACCATCTCAGTTCTGATTGCATGGTTATGGCACCTGTGTAGCACACGAGCAGGCATAATGATGAATGGGAGGTGACCAATCAAAACCTTGCATATAAGCGTTGGCCAATCACGTGAGCATGTTCGGTTTATCGATATGAGCCGCAAACAGTACTCAGTAGCTCTGCTTGCAGCATGTTATTGGTACCGGCATTAATTATAATTATTATTAAAAAGTTTGGTAGAACCCCCAATACTTTTAATAAAGCTTTTGATAAATCGTGGTCGAATAAAATTTCTTACAGCAGGAGATCACATCACCTACTTCAGACAGAAATGTTTTGTTTTAAAAGACTGAACTAGTGTTTTTGCCTAAAAAGGTAGATTTTGCGAATTTTCTAAAAACAACTCATACAGTGAGTTACGTCGAATTTAAGGTGGATTCGCTATACATGCGAAAAGGGGGTGTCAATTTTTTTCTCCAAATATAGTCATGTGGGGTATCAAATGAAAGGTCTGGGTTAGTACTTTCCGAAGTCGGTCTTAGTTTTGACATTTGTTCAGGATGGGGGTGGGGATGGTTCGAAAGTGATCATTTCTGTCACGGACCCATTCTAAGAAACTAAACAACTGAAAAATCTGAAAAACATTAAGAGGCTGTCACTATATAGTAACTAAGCTCCGAAATACCCTCCATACTGATATCTGTGCGAAAACTAAGCAAGGGAAGGGATACTAAACCGAAGGTATTTCAAGTAAGGATTCTAAAGGATTGTTTTAAAGTATTCGTAACTGGCAAAAACATTACACACTTAGGAGGGCCGCCGATATGACTCTCAAAATATGAAATAAGAGAAACAGTCAACCCGGATATTATCCCTGAAAGCAACACTCATAGGAAGCAAGCAATGTTTACTTTGAGGATTGATTTTCTGCAGATCCTTCCCAATAAACGTAACAGATATATTCAATATATTGTGTGAAAATTCGAAGATATTACACTTGCTCAAATGTATCTAAACTTGTGAATATGAAAAAAAATAACATCCAAAACTCTATCAAATCCAATCCGAGATAAATCTTTCTCTTGCAAGGAAAAAGCTTATAAATATAAATTGAAATATTTCAGGGAAAAAGCACTAAATTTCATAGACATAAAAAATTTTTTTAAAAAAAGATTTCAAATATGTATTTCTTGTATTTGCACGGAAATAGTCACTATGTTCACTTCGATATTGGATATATGATAAATGTGCATTAGATACTGAAATCGACTCGAATATAACAAACAATAAATCCAGAGTTTATTTTACTCATGCGATTTCTCATGTGGAATTCGGTGTGAAATGGGTTTTTCCTGAATTTGAATTTTTTAGGTGCAGGTTTTTTTCTATGGAAAACAGTTGCGTGTATCCTTTCTGTGATCCATATCAATTTCATTGAATATTTACCCAGTAGATCATGTGGAATTATGAGTCTGATGTGGTGGCTGAAGTTGTCTTTTAGGATAATAGCGTACTTAGGTAGGCTTTTTAGGAATCAGAATAAATGAATTCATATTCGATACCTGGGAAGAGATATATGTCATAATGTGAATAAAAAATTTAAGCTTGGATTTTCCGCACCGAAAAGTTTATAGATACCACTCAACTCTGAGGATCATAAGCAACATTACTCCGAGTATTTATTCCCAAGACAGTTTGGTTTTAGAGAAATGAATGCCGTCATGGAGGTTGCCAATGCGATTCTTCGATTTAAACCCATCGATTTCGACGGATAATGCTCCTCGTAACATTAGATGTTAGTCACACCTTCAATTCCATAAGATGAGCAGCTATGCCAGACCCTCTCTCATTGGCCAAGATACCTTTTGTAAAAATTAGGGGACTATGCTCTGTGAGACGTTGAAGGAGGAAGTATTACCAAGTCGGGTATAGCACACAAATCCAGGAAGAGGTGTATTGTTAACGCCTAGCTTAAGATTAAGACGGAGAACTCTGCGGATGTCGCCTATCTACCGTATTGTCTCATTGCAGGCTGTGATTGTGAAGGGATTCTTTGCTGAGAAATGTTAGACGATCCGCAAGAGCAAGGGGGAAGACTCAAAATAGATGGAGAATGGCAACATATGCAGAGTGAATGGCAACTCCCTGAGGTAAATGAGCCACGAGGCAAATAAACTGAACGATTTATCTGAAGATTAGGTCCTATAATATCTCAAGCAAGCCTATCACCGTTAGGAACTTTAATATATTCCCTACTTCCAAATCCTTCAACTATGAATCTGGTATTAAGTTTTCACCCAGGGGGAAAAATGCCGTACACTTGACCATTTCGTCCGCTGTCTCATTGCCTTCCAACCCAACATGGCCTGGAACCCAGGGCATCCAGATCTTATTGAGCGAGCCGAGCGTATTCAGTCTATCAAGCCATTCTCATACCAGTTTAGAGTTCACCTGGTTGGACCTAAATGGTCGTCGGTTGGTTGTTAGTCAGGATAGCAATGTTCTGCCCCCCGTAATTCCTTTGGAGACACATCTGTCTATCGCGTATATTTCCGCCTAAAATATGCTAGTGTGTTTACCCATTGGTCCCAAGTACATATTCCTTGGACCAATGATCCCCGCCCGCTCCTTCTGCTGTGAGGGATCCGTCAGTGTACCAAGTAATCAGTTGCTGGTTTAAAACGTATGTCACAGCCACGTTCTTCCAGTTTGCCTTGTTATTCCAAAGTGTATCAAACTTCTTGTCGAAGTCAAACCTCGTTGTCATATTATCCCTTGGTATCAATAATTCATGGCACCGCCTAAAAAGAAAATCAATCTTCCTTAAATTTTGGCAGCTCCCCGCGTCAATGATACTTCCGGTCATCCTGAATAGTGTCCTTCTTGCTGGCATTTGTATGTGCAAATGGAGAGGATTTGGTTCCAGAAGGACCCTCGGGGATGCCACTGGGCATGCTTTCATTGCCCCATTGATACACACGCAAGACAGCCTTTGGAGTTTGAGTAATTCCCTAGTTTGTGTGCTGAGTTCAGTTTCTTCAGCCAGTGTATATCCAAAGCAGTAACTTCGGGGTGCAACCCCCCATAGACCTGAAAGTCACCAAAGCCCTTGTAACTTTCGTAATTCCCTAATATTTGACCTCTGTTTCTCGTTTCACCTCCATGTCATGTAACCTTGTGGTTCTCAGGTGATCAAGCTTACGTTTCCTAGTCGATGGTACCATTGGTTCGATTGGAACGCAACCCCGCCTCCCTACACTGGTAAACCTTAATCCAGTTTGGATTCTATCACATTGGCTATCCTCATATTTTCCCCTTCAGATTAAAACGATGTCGTCCGCGTAACCCGCCCTGCGTAACTTGTACCTATTGGTACTTCTATTGGTACTTCTATTTGCCTACCCTCTACCACTTTGTCCATCCAGAAAGCCAGGATATTTCCCACTGCCTTGCGAATTAGGTTATCTTCTATCTCTGTATGCAATGTGTTGTCGGATGCTCCTTCGATGCCCAAAAACGCAGACAGTGCTATTTCTTTCATTTCTATGGCATCCCGTAATACATCCGTCAGCTGATACAGAGCAGTTTCGGTTGAGGTCCTACCTGGTAAGCGGGTTGACACTAATGTAGGGGTTTTTGTCCATCCAGAAAGCGAGGATGTTTCCCACTCCCTTGCGAACTAGGGCATCTTCTATCCCGAGTACAGATGATGTTAATCAAATTGGTCTGAAAAATTTAGAGTGAAAAGGATCCCTTTTATCTGCTTTCGGAATTAAGAAGACTTTCACCCGCCTTCATGCCCTTGGTATATATATATCCCAGGACTATGCTGCCCTTTACCACGTTCAGCAGAGACTCTAAAATGGTTTATAGGCTTCTCTGGATTAGTGCTGGGAAGATGCCATCTACTCCGAGTGATTTTATTGGTTTAGAAGTTATCACTGCCCACCTTACCCTAGCTTCCGAATATCTCCTCTGCTAGTTTCCAGTTCTCCTTTCTACCCCTTTTATTCGTTGTTGGAGTGTCAGGCAGGTGGTAGGAGCCCGGGAAATGAGTTCTGAGAAGTGGTGTACTCTGTTCCCCCCATTATCATTAAATGTTCCATCCTCATTCTTCAAACAGACGGAAGATGTTACCTCGTCTTTGACTACAGCTTTCTACTTTCACTAGATTGGTAAAGAGCAATCCCCTGACTGCATGTTCTACAATAATAGGATTGACAACGTCGAGCACAACTTTTTTTTTATGGCGACAGAATGGGATTTATTAGGAACTCTATGCAGACACAATGGAGCTCTCTCTGAACCAGATAGTCAAAAAGATGATTTGAGGTCTCGCTATGTTGTGAGAGCAGGAGGGCTACCCGGAAGTCCGATGGAAGTATAAATGTCTTTATATGAAATAATGCTGCCTCTTTTACCTTGGTGGAATGTTATCGAAATTGTTCTTATCGATATCGATATTTCGGGAGCCAGTTGAAGAGTAATGATAGAGCATTGCCAAAATTCGTGTTCATCCTATTTTCCTTCGATAGTCCGGAGATTTCTAAACTTTTTAGGATATCCAAAAACTGTGTTGCTCTATGTGTAGCATCTCGTAGTTATCTATGGTGATGTTATGACTGCTGCTTACCATGTTCATGGTTACTTTACTGTTTGTTCACTGCAACCGTACTTTCCCTATATGTTCTCTGAGGCTGATAGTTGCCAGTCTTTTAGTTCGTCCAAAGTAGATCTGGTCGCATTCCGGACAATTGATTTTGTAGATCCCACTCCTCTCATTATTCTGCAGACAGTCTTTTGGGGAAGCCAGTTTTTGTCTTAGCTGTTGTTTCATGCCTGTAGCTATTGGCACCGAGTTTGTTTTCTCCATTATTTTTTTTATGTTACGCGTTGTCCTTGAAGAGATACTCGGGAATCTGCTCCTGTTCTCTGAGTTTTCATGTTGCTGTACCCTTAGGTGCGTTAGTTTGCTCTCTCTGTTGCCTCTCCTGTTGGCCACGCAAGGACATCATCCACATACCTTACCCAAAAATAAGGGGCTATTTCCTCTTTTTCCATCCTCTCTCTAATTTTTTTCATGACGATTTCGCTGAGTAGTAGTGAGATGGGTTTACCCGTTTCAACTCCTGAGGTTGTCTTGTAGAATCTATCCCCAAAGGTAAAATAGGTTGCGCTCATACATTGGTAGGCCAGTTTTATGTATTGGCAAACCTCTTTTGTCCACTCAGGCGAACCTTCTCTCGTCAAATGGTTTTCCTCCAGGTAGCAGAGCGCCTCCTTTACAGGGATGCTAGGAGACAGACCTTTCACAGCAATTCGTCGTTAGCGATTTCCTTCAGGTTTTCTCCTGTTCTTATGTAACGCATCATAGCTGATGATGATGAGTTGCCCCTGCCGTACCCGAGTTAAAATTCTTAAATAAATTATGTATTTTGCCTGCAATGAGGGTTCTGCACATGAAGAAACTGGGAAATACTTTCTCCCAAATTAGGGCTTTGCACCAACACGCAGAATTCCCTTATCCTAAACAAAATCAATTTATTTCCGAAAATTTGAAATTCAACCGCTTGTTCTAATTATACCTAGAAAAGTCTTATTTTCTTTTAATAAAACAATCAACATTTAACCTTTTCCTTTTCTCATTTCAGGTTAGTGTAATGAACCAAAAGAAACTGTAAGTAGATTTCGAACTGGCAGTATTTAGTAAGTAGTTAGAAATATCTCTAGCTTGAATTAAAGACTCTGCATCGACAGCGAAAACTAAACTCTACTTATGTTCTCGTCATATTTAAGCAATCTTAAGAACAACGACCTCAAAACTAAAAACACATGTTTCTTGTGACAGCTTCTTCAGCCACGTGACGACAAGAAGCAGGTATAGCAGGAGGAAATCCATGCAATCGGACCCGATGCTTTCCCTTTCTCCGTCACATAGTACTTTTCATCCTTCCCACCATTTTCTTTTTGAATTCCTCCATCCCGTCTGGACTCAACAGTAATAGAAATTAACCAATTTTAAATTATTCATTCTAGTTGACCATTTCGTTTTTTTCTTTAAAACTTCTACATAAAACTCAGCAACCTTCAAATCTGCAGAAAATCTAGATTCTATTTAATGAAATAAATCCAATTAATATATATAACATATTTTACACCAGAAGTAATCACTAACTAATCTCTTTTAATAATCGCAATGCTATGTGTTTGCTCATGCCGAGGTCAGTTAGATGCATTTTGGCAAGCATGCTTATATATTGAGGTGAGACTGCGAATGTACACCAATTCTTGCGTATCGGCTCGTTGGATTTCCAATGTTCTTTGTTTTGGAGCTAATTGATGACTTTATATATGCAGTTGCTGAGATGCGAAACAAGGGATTAGCGGGTTTTGCTCTACCTCCTGTGTTGTCGGAAACTTAAGTTGCAACAGTTGTTTTTTGTAATCTGGCGAGGTGGCCTAAGCTGGAAACAGGTTGTGGTTGTAATTCTTGGGCATCTTAAATGAGAGAAAGTGAATTGGATCGTTGTAGTAATTAGCAGAAAAATGACAGGATACGTTTTGACGATAGGTAAAAGAAGAATGTATCTGCTGATCATATCTGCTTTTGTCAATCATAAATTGGTTCTTTTAAACGTTAATTTCTAGTGCCCTCAATGCGTCTGGTAAAATTTGGCGACTTCAATCAACTTGTCCTTAAGCTTTGCTAGATATTAACTTTGCTGAACCTTAAAAACATCAGTATGTCCGCGGTTATTGTTAAAGTGAACACTTTGCTTTCCATCTCAAAACTGTTAAATGGTGGAAATCAGCCCTTTCGGTTAAAGATCGTTACCATTTTCTGCCTTAAATTATATTAAAGGTTTGCCAGAAGCAATGAGTACCGCTGGTACGATAATGAGTTATAATGTTAGTGTGGCGAGCGAAATTAATTTCTTAGACGATCGCAACGTGGCCCACATATACAGATTTCTGGATGCCCTCAACTTTTGCCAAGCAAAGCAAAAGGAGGGAGAGTATGATAACCAGTCAGACAGAGAATCTGTTTGCCTTCTTTCCCAAATCCGAAACAATTTAGCCGAGGTCCACTCAAATCGCGTAGTCATGGTATTTGAGGAAACATGCAGTCCATTGGATCCCTTCACATCCTCCAGCGAAAGCAGTATAAAAACTTTACAACTAAACAAAATGATATCGGCACAGAACGTAACCCTGGTGGGCTCTGCTTTGGATATCAAATTCCTCTAAAATTTTACCTCGATGCGGCAAGTGCGTGGCATGTCGCTCTGATGACAGTTATTGGTTTCTGCGGGATGCTCCTTTTGCCTACAGTTCTTCAGAGACATTTCCTTGTAGGGCTATTAAAAGGCCACTCGAAATCGATGAAGACCAGGTGAAGCAAAAGCCTAAATTCGACACCCTATTCCACAGTGATCCGTAAGATATTATGATGGTCTATGTAGAGCAGAAACCAATCTGCTGTCTATCGATCAAGCTTTAGAGTTGTTCCTTGACGCGTTCAAGGAGATAAGTGACTATGAGTTGTGGTCCTTTTCGAAACAGATTTTAACGCCATTCAAATTATATTGTTGTTGTTATTTGCTTTTGTTTGCCCATTGGAACCTGGCGGGCTGACAGTCCAAACAGGATCTGATACTATCCGCGAAGTACACCAACAGGATTGATGGCAGGCACTTAGCCTATGTTGCCAGAAACACACTATCATTTATGACCAGAAAAAGGCCAAACATTAATTTATTAAGTTAGATTCCTTTTTGATTAGTCGATACACTTGCAAACACATACACAAAGCCTGTCCGAACAGACTGGACACGTGTTGCAATCGTTAAGTTGATAATATTGATTTAATCGATACTGCATGTGAGCAGAAGCTCCAAGTATACGAGTATCCTCCGGTTTAATTATAGGTAAAAGTCGGATGAACGTTGCCGAAAAAATTTCCTTTCACCCGCGACGTTGCCAAAAATTTCTCCTCTCATTCCTTGTATGAGTTTTCCTCACCAGCCTTCAGGGCATCAGCAGGGAAGATCTCGACCAATCTCATGGGATACGAACCCAGAGACTTAGGAGCCTCTACATGGGCAAGTTCATTCATCATTCAGAGAATTTTCAGTGATTTGATACCAGGGTAAGACGCCAGGGCATGTATTTGGCTCACTAGGTTGTACGATAGCAGAGTTCGATTGAGTAATTTACAAGACTCGATAGAGTCTGTAATGATGGCAACCTTCTCTTCGCCCATTCCTCTCCTCAACCATCGTGATGGTCTAAAGGACAGTGAGGCCTAGTGGGTTTTACGTGAGTACCTGTCTTGTGGACTTAATCCCACGGTTTTCTTAAAACACGGATTGATTTTGTGACCACAATCACAGCCCCGCTGTGACAAGCAACAACGGCACCAGTCTATACCGAGTTCATGGCTCAGCATTCATACTGGTTGATGCAAGACCTACCAAAATCTCTACCGAACTAAGGAGTACGTCACCCGTGTTGAAACGCCACCCGAAGGTCTCTGTTCGCTTGAACGCAACCACAACCCCCATGAAGCTCCCACTAGGGGGCCAACCGCAAACAACCGAGCTGTACTCACATACAACGGGAGTTCACCCGAAGTATGAAAGTCCAGGGGCTATCCAATTCGTGACCAATTGCCACTTCAGATGAGCCCCGGGCAAACTCGGGTCTGATCGCCCTGATTAGGCCTTTGGAGCATTCGCCTACTGCATCACGAGTGGCAAGCCAAAGTGAATACAGCGTCTGCCGGTGCTACCACTATGGAGGTTCTCTGAGCACCGGCCTAAAGGACAGTAAAAAGTTCAGCCGCCAAAACCGAACTGACATTCAAGGAAAAGCGTGAGATCTTGGCTTTGTCCGGACCAATAATCGGACAGGCCAAACCATCGCCCCTGAAGGTAGCATCCAACACCAGGACTAAAAAACCTCTATATTTAAGGCCATCGGCCACCCTACCACAAGAATCTGCCACGTGGGCCCTGCCACAGCTTCCTCCCAAATCATAAGACAAGATGACCTGAATCTTATTTGAAATCATGGGAACTTCGTTGGGAACTATAGTGTCAAACAGGCTCTGGACAGACTATAGATCGAGGACAGACCATTGTCAGCTTCGGGGTTTGGTACCACCAAATCCAAATCAAGAGAAACCAGTTGCAAAACTAGCCAGCCTGCCGCCCGTTAAGGTTTTTGGGATAATAGAGTTTAAATTATCTCTGACCGGACAAGTCCTCGTCATCTCCTTCCCTGAAGGCGATGGACTTGACATGAACAATCGTGTGATTATTCACTTTAATCGGCAGGGGTGTGACCCTGCTTCACTTAAAGAATATAGATTGAGATTTGCTTGTGTTGATTGGTAGGCCCAATCTGCGGGATTCATCAACAAAGAGAGAGACCTGTCTTTGCAGACATTTGGAGGTCGAGCTCCAATTGTCACCGGTTGCAAAAATAAGGAAATAGTCTCCATATTGGAAAATTTCTATATTATCAGAACATTTATTATGCAGGGATGCTGTATAGAGGTTGAACAACATCGGACTTAAAACGCATCCTTGGCGCTGTCCAGCTCTAGGCGAAGGTTATACCAAGAAGACAAGAATATTTGCCCATTACATATCCGAGCAAGGTTCTGGCAGAGCCCGTCTTGTCATTCAGATCACCCATTGCGCCAGCAATGTCATCTTTAGGAATATTCTCTTGGGCCACATCATTTGCCTTTAGGAAGCCTCCTTTGTTGTGTGGCAATGTGCTATTGAATTTGGTTAATGTCGGTTATATTCATCTGTTTTTGTAAGTTAGTTCCGTGGAAGATGAGTTGGAATATCTAATGATAGCATTTCAGTCTTATAGTTTGATATCATAATGTAGAAAACAGTTGTGCTGAGAATTTTTGATTGAAAATTTTCTTAAATACGAAAAACCGCGAATATGTTGCAGCCAACTTTATATTTTTTATTCGCCACGTACTATTGTATGGTTTCGACTGCATGGTTACGACCTGTGGTTATTTATAACAAGTCTCCTCCCGAATTAATGATCATAAGAAACCTCAGTAGCGATTTCCATCTTATTGATGAGCACTCAGGAATGCTATTCTCTGGTACGGGAAGTTCTTTTTAATTTTTTCTCCTCAGTCCCAAGCCACAATTCTTGGATTTCAATTGAATTATTTCTGTAACAAAATACAATACATTCTGATGATCATTAATTTAAATTTCATTTTTTTTAGATTCTTTTCAATGCTCTTCCACGGTGTACTTTTCCACCTGCTCTTCCCTTAATACGCAAAGCACTGTGAAATGAAGACATACGTGAATTTACATTGAGATACGAACACCATATATCAGAAAGATATAAGATATAATCCACGTACTATGTAGTATGAATTACTGTATTACACTCTGAGCAAACACGTAAATAAAGAGCATGATGTAATTTTCTTAAGCTGCGACACTGCCTCCAGTTCACCTGAACACAGCAACTTTATAATGCACAGTAACAACCATTTATATTGCTCTTTATCCAGTAAGTCATCTCATCTGCTCCGCCGTCCTGCGAGTATCTTTAGATCTTGACACGATGGCATCTAATATTTCTTATGTGTATGCATTATATATTAAAGCACAATGAGGTAAGAAGAGCGACAGCAGAACAAGCCCAGCGTACCCGGGGTTTAACGTCTGAAACAGACTCTGCATATTAATGGCAGTAGGTAATATAAAAGCTAATCCGTTCTATTGTCTCATTCCTCCAGCTGCAATTATTCATTTGCAAATTAATGACTATTGTTATAACGGCCCTCCGACACTGTATGGATGCATTTGAGCCGTGCCATCTTCTGTGTGCCGTAAAAGCTTAAGCCAAACAGCTAAGCTGTGTCGTTTGCTGATAATCACAAAGTACCGAGTATCTTTGTTTCGGTATCTGTTTGCTGAGTATTTGTCGGAAGCAAGTAAAATAAGTCAGCCGTTTGTACAAGATATGGCTGCAGTAGCAGCTGATGCTACACTTGGGAAATGTTTCGGGTTGTGAGGATTGTGATGCGCCCTAATTTAAAAGAATAGTTCACAGTTTTCAGTTGCATGAATCCATTCCTCTCTGTTGGGAATTCATGGGATTATGTCTAGTAAAAGGGCCCTTGCTGGTACAGGGTTTACCTTTTTGATAAAATGAACACGATTATTTCGAACTGTTGCATTACTTTGATCTTATAAGTGTGCAAGTTTCATGACGATCTCTTTAATCTGTTGGACCTTCCTGCTAGGAAAGGAGCCTCTTTTCCTTCATTAGTTGCAATACGTAGGTCCTTGGAAAGTTGTACATAAAATTCAACTATTTTTCCCTTTTGAAGAGGGTCTAATGTCAGAGGGGAGTGTGTTCTTTTTCTTCAGCCTTTGTCCCGTTCACAAGGTTTCGCCATTTGGCTCTATCGAATGCCCATCCCATCCAGCGTATCAAGCCACCGTTGTTTAGGCCTGCCTTTCGGTCATTTACCGTCGACTTCGATGTTCACACCAATCTTGCAAGAAAATTCTCGTTAGCACGGATTCCGTGACCATACCGTCGAAGACGCCTCTCTCGCAACTTTTCCACGATCGGTGCAACCCCATAACGATCGCGGATATCCTCATTTCGAGTGTGATCAAAACGTGTCAAGCCACTAGTCCAACGTAACATTTTCGTCTCCATTACCGCAAGACGTCGTTCATTGTCTTTTCTAGTCGGCCAACACTCAGAACTATAGAGAATGACAGGACGGACAACATTGCGGTAAATTTTAGATTTGAGACGTTCGTTGATACGTCGATCACAAAGAACACCAGTTGTGGAACGCCACTTCATCCAGATTGCGTTAATGCATGAAACAATTTCATAACCCAGTTCTCCATTGGCTGATAGCGTTGACCTGAAGTATTTAAATCGCTCAGTTCTTCAGTGGTTCTGCCACTGACAGTGATTGTGCCTGTTTCATGGGGATCGGTCTTCAAAAATCCATTTTTGTTTAGATTCAAGCTGAGACCGTGTTGCATGAAGCGGTCATTCCATTTTTGGACAAGTTGCTCAAGATCATTTTTGCTATCAGATGCTAGGAAAACATCATCTGCATAAAGCAGTGTGTAGGGCGCTGGACGTTGAATATCCCGCCATACTTCGAACTTTATTTTTTGGATCGTGGTAGAGCAAATGAACACAGCGCACGAGTTCCTCCGGCACTAAGTGTTGTCGTAGAGCATACCAGATGAGTTCGTGTGGCACATGGTCAAAGGCTTTCTCTAGATCCAGAAATGCAATGTAAAGGGGCGTCGCTTCTCACGGTGTTTCTCCATGAGTAACCGCGCAGCGTGTATTGCGTCAGTAGTTCCGCAGTTTTTGACAAATCCGGCATGACTCACGGTTATTTCAACGATTTCGCGAATACGGTTGTCAAGAATGCGTTCAAAAATCTTCATGGTATGGGGAAGTAATCGGATTGGGCGGTAATTTGAACATTCTGCTGGACTACCTTTCCTTATCCATATTGGAACAGTGGTACTTTCTTGCCAATCAGATGGTGTTCTTCCTTCCTGAGCTCAAATGCAATGTCGTCAGGTCCTGTGACTTGATTTGCGCTGACAGGTGGAACTGTTCCAAATGTCGGCAATGATGGTGGAAATGGAGGATGAGCAAATTATTCAGTTGAAATCTGCAAAATATCAAATAAAATCAATGTCAAGGCCAGTAGTTTTGCCAATGAATAAAGGATTGTTATACGCACAGTCCACTGGGGAGGGAAAGCAGGAAATTTCGAACTAAAGCCTATCTCGATCTTGCGTCACAGCACTGTGTTCTGAGACATCCTCTTCAATTGAAAATTCGAAATTCCTTTGCATCCAACGAAAAAAGGGTTTCGAGGATATAGTAAGTTTCAACACTTGCAGTATGTACATCGCCTCAACTTTACTGACCAGACCCTGTGACCCAGAGGAGACACTAAATCCCAGGCAAAAGAATGCTTTATGTGAGGAAAGGAGATCCTTCGTGGATTAGGACATGGGTACTGTTGCACCATTAAATGTGGCAACTCCTAGAGAAACCGATTGGGAGAGAACCCAGTTTTTGGGGGTAGAGTGTAAGGGAAAGCTGGTGAAACATTGATCGTGATATACAAAGGTTTTCATGCCAAAACTTTTTTTCGTGCTACTGACAGGAAGGCTGACAAAGTTACAAGACTGCCCTTTTATATATGGGTCAGATGAGGGGGGATTTTCTAAGAAGAAAGGTCCAAAAGACTGAAAGCCTGTGTCTTGATGTCAACGTTGTTAGAAGGTTACACTATACATATTTGTGTTGTTACAAATGCAATCCTAGATGAGAGAAGCTATTTGACTTCTTCAGCTGGTCTGACTTCAAACATGGAGTATGCCCCTACGTTTATCGGACCTAGAAGA